>NW_027591443.1:0-89471 GCF_964213995.1 Mustelus asterias | reverse complement strand
AGGGGAAGAAAAGGTAAAGAAAGTGGGAGAAAATAGAGTGAAACAGTGGGGGAAAAGAAAAATGAAGAAATAAAAGGTAGGGAACAGTTAAAAATGAAATAAAATAAAAACAAAGGGGTCGTGGTGGGGTAAAGGAATCATCTGAAGATGTTGAGACCGGAAAGCTGTAACGAGCCTAGCCGGATCTTCTCTCCAGTCTGGATACCTCTGGGTTTGATTACTCTGGTCTCGTTTAGCTCGGGCTGGATGACTCTGATTTCGATGACACTGGTCTCGATTACCCCCGGCTGGATGACTCTGGTCTCGATTACCCCCGGCTGGATGACTCTGGTCTCGATGACACTGGACTCGATTACCCCCAGCTGGATGACTCTGGGTTCGATGACACTGGTCTCGATTATCCTAGGTTGGATTACTCTGCCGGTGGGGCTGCTGATGACGCTGACATCCGGGCTACAGCCTCGCTCTGGCTCCGTGGCGGCTCTATAAAAGGCGCGCTGGCAGCTGGCGCCCATTTGCTTTTGTGTCGCAGGCAGGAGTGTTTGGTGGGTGCGAGTTGTCCGGCCGGGGCTGTGTGTTAGTGAGTGAGTGGGCCGGGCTGGTCCGGTGGGCGGGTGTATGAGCGAGGCACTGCATCCTGACTGTGAGGCAGGCAGGCGGGCGGGCGGTGGGTTTTGATCGGGGGTCGGCTGGGAAATTGGGGGGGGGTGGGGAGCGTTGGTTGTGTGTGTGTGTGTGAGGGGAGAGAGCGGGCGCCATGTTGTGAGCGGGGATGGCGGGCTCTGAGGGTGATATGCTAGCGGGAGTTTGAGCTGCTGGGAGGGGGCACTTTGGGTCGGTTCTGGCCGGCGGGAACGTGGGGGGGAGGCCGGGGTGTTGCGGCGGGGGTGAGTGTGCCGCCTGCTACCGGGCTGCTGTTACCCGGGTGCCGCCACCGATGGGCTCCGGCCGCCATTTTGTGCAGCCGGCCGGGGGGGGAGGCGCGTGCTGGATTTGAATAACGGCCGCGCGCCAACTGCCGACCGCGCGCTGCCGAGTCCCGCACTGGGCACGCGTCCCCTCGGGGGTCGGGGTGAGAGAACTATCCTTCACCCACAACACGTAGTGTCCCACCCTCAGAACTGTGTCCCTCACAATCAGAGCATGTCTCTCTGAACAATAGAGTGCGCACTGAGGCAGACCCATTGTGTGCGCGACTGTCCGGCCCCTCCACCCAACCTATCCCCATTCCCCCAGCCCTTGTCGGCTCGGCCATCCTAGTAGGCGATGGCCACTCGACTATGAACCCAGAAACTCAGCTCATGTTCTCGGGGCCTGGGTTCGAATTAAAACAGATGGTGGAATTTGAATTCAATAAAATGTATTTGGAGTTAATCTACTGAACACTATGAAACCATTGTCTGATGAACCAGATGGGATTTTTCCATTCCTTTTCCGGAAGAAATCTACCGTGCTGACCAAGTCTA
The DNA here is from genome assembly GCF_964213995.1 of Mustelus asterias. Classification (NCBI taxonomy): domain Eukaryota; kingdom Metazoa; phylum Chordata; class Chondrichthyes; order Carcharhiniformes; family Triakidae; genus Mustelus; species Mustelus asterias. Next base: position 88,005 of record NW_027591443.1, on the reverse strand, counting down.
GCCTACATGTGATTCCCGAGCCACAGCAGTGTGGTTGACTCATTTGTCCTCAGAACAAGGGCATCTAGGGATGGGTAATAAACGCTGGGCAGTGACATCCATGTCCCACAAATAAATATTGAAAAAGTTTCAAATGCTCATCCTGCTTAAATGTTGAGGGTTCCTGCCTCTAGCACCCTTTCAGATAGTGTTGCCTCAGTTGCGTCACCCTCGAGGCGAAAAGACTTTTTCTAATATCTAAATCTCCTACCCCATATCATGTATCTATGCCCTCTGGTTAATGAGCCTTTCACTAAGGGGAAAAGATCCCATGTATGTCCCTTATCATTTGATATGATTCCGTTCTACCTCTACTCTTGAATATTCTGGTGAATCTCCTCTGACGTGAGGGCATCTCCCTCTTGATTCCACTGTGCTGTCGCCTCTGGATTGTTTTGCAGGTGGGTGGTGTCTGGCCTGGGTATAATACCATGATTAAGGCTGCATCTAGATGTTGGTATGGAGAGTTTTGCAAGTCCAACAAGAACAAAAACTGGGTGTTATCCTTTCTGCCTGGTTTTATTTTAACATTTTGCTTCCTTTAAGGATGATTAATGAATCGGGTTTTTATGACAATGATTTCTGATTGTTATTGACTTTAAATTTCACCATCTGCTGTGGTGGATTTTGCACCTGGGTCTTTGGATTACTTGTCTAGTAAGAAGTTTAACAACACCAGGTTAAAGTCCAACAGGTTTATTTGGTAGCAAAAGCCACACTTTTGTGGCTTTTGCTACCAAATAAACCTGTTGGACTTTAACCTGGTGTTGTTAAACTTCTTACTGTGTTTACCCCAGTCCAACGCCGGCATCTCCACATCATTACTTGTCTAGTGCCAATACTACTCCATGTGGGCTCCTCTGTCATACACTTCAGAATTTTGTTTTCGAGATCAGCAACCATTGTTAACTCCAAAGATTTGTCTTTTGTAGGACCATTCACTCAAACCAAGAATTAGTTTATTTACAAGTAGGCTTTCATTAATACAGTGAAGTTAATGCAGGAATTAATCTGAATCTCGGCTTCATGTGACTCCAGATCCATAGCAATGGTTAACTCTTGAATCCTATCTGAAATGGCCCAGCAAGCCACTCAGTAGTTTACCAGTTGGGTTGTTGGTTGCATTTAACTGACAGTGGTGCAACGGTTTGACAATGCATTTTTAACTTCTGTAGGTGGTCATCAAAATGGTGGAAGCAGATCGTCCTGGAAAACTCTTCATTGGTGGTCTGAATACTGAAACAAATGAAAAGGCACTTGAAGCAGTGTTTGGCAAATATGGAAGGATAGTAGAAGGTATGTGATGCAGAAGGCTTAAGTTGGCATTCCCTCTTGAGCAGTTAGCCAATATGGCAAGAGACCGGTGAGGTAGCTAAATGCTGTACTAGAAATAGTCAGGTACTAAAGTTGGCGTGAAGAAATTATGGACATTGCGTAGAGGGAACATTGCAGAAGCAAAAATTGATTTTTCTTGAGCTCTGTTTATCCTAAGAAATTGAGCTTTCTTTATACTGAAAATGCAATTGTGGAACATGTGGTAACTTCTTAATCTCCTTTGTTAGTTCTGCTGATGAAAGATCGCGAAACAAATAAGTCGAGGGGTTTTGCATTTGTTACTTTTGAAAGTCCAGGAGATGCGAGGGATGCAGCCAGGGATATGAATGGAAAGGTGAGATGTTAAAAAAACATGCATTTCAAATTTGACTGAAATAGTTTTGACGTGGCAAGAAATATTTGGGCAGCTAATTGGAAGTTGCTCTGCACAAAAACTGTTGTCAGTCTTTACCTCTGACAACAGAACCCAGAAGGAATTTTAGGTATACAAAAAAAATAGCTGGTGTATGTGGTTTGTTTAAGTTTTATTTCCACCCCTTTGCTTTTCGTTAGCAAATGGACATCATTTATTTCAACTGCAACTTTTTTTTTCTTGGTCAAACACTCAGTAATTAAGAATGAGGGTGGACAGCACATTTCCAGGCCTGTGGCTGAATTGGCTGCTAGCAAATATGTTCTGGCCTTCAGTATGTCTGCAATGCTTGGCTGAGACTTGACAGTGTAGTCATTGAATCTTTGTGTTGTTTTTGTGTAAATAGTTTTGTCTTGGACTGCTTTGGAATGCTGTTCATTATCAGTTCCACTACACGAGTGTGCTGGAATGCTTACTTCAGCACCCCAACCTTTTTAACCTCAAGTATATGGAACTATGCTTTGCAGCATCCCATGTGTGTAAAGTTTAAGCAATGATGACTTCGCTGGCACTGATAATCAGAAATGATATTGCCTTTCCTCTAAGAAGTTCTGAGCTTGGTTTCACTCGAGTTACATCAGCAAAGGTTTTGTCACAAGTTTTGACTGCAGTAAATAACTTGTAGGACTGCAACCATTTAAGTCCAGTAAACTCTTGTACTTGCAGAAATCTACTGCATGCCTTTACTTTAGGTGCAGCTCTTAATACAATTACTCTAGTGCCTTTGACTGTTGAGAAGAGGACAGGTCAGGTTTGCAATATCTTAGTTAGGGATTTGTAGTGAGGGCCACTGAATATACTTTGCCTCATCCATAAATTGTGATGACCGTTGGTGTTTTGTAACACTTGTGGTTCTGTAAACCATCACGATCACCTGGCAAAAAACTGAACAGGAATGTACATCTCAGATCCTGTTGAAACGTTATGGTTTTGAAGCAAAAGGCAGGGCTACTTGGATGTTGGTATAATTTGTGGTTTGTGCTTCCTGATCACAACTGATCATATACCCTTGTAGAACCCTCTCGTTGAATCCAGTCAAGTGCACTTCAAACATTTTTATTACTCCCTCAATTTTTTTTAAAGTCTTTGGATGGAAAACCCATTAAAGTAGAGCAAGCTACTAAGCCAGCATTTGAAAATAGTGGACGACGTGGACCACCCCCACCCCCAAGAAGCCGTGGTCCTCCTAGGGGGATTCGAGGTGGAAGAGGAGGTAGTGGAGGAATGAGAGGTCCACCTCAAAAAGGTAAATGTCTGAAACAACAATCTGTTTATAATTTGAAGAGGAAAGTAGCAAATCTATTGCTCTCCTGTCTGGACAGTCACAGTAACTAACTTAATGAGTGAATCTGTCTAAAATTATATTGAAGGAGAGAAATATAAATCAGAATCTAAATTTTGGATCCATGAAAAATTTGAGCTAAGGGTAGGGAAGTGGAGAATAAAACAAGTAACACTGGTGTACTTGTGGTCAGTCCCACATGCTTGGAGGACTTGGACGCAAGAGATTTGAGGGTAGCCAGTTGAAGTTAAAACTTCTGTCTTAAACCTAGCGGTACTAAGTTTAAGTAATTTTTATTGTCAATACTTAGCCTATCTTAAAACACGTCTTTGGGACCCAAGGTAAATTTAGGTTTGCAGCCACGTGTGTAACTGATGCACCATGTATCAGTGTAAAAGTGAAATGAGTTGTATATCTTGCATTTTAATTATTTCATCTAGAACTTAGAGTTCTGGAAGAAATGAAACCAGTCCTAAAATACAGGTTACTGATATCTCCACGATCCTTGCCGACGCAATTCAAATAACTCACATTGGAGTGTATCTTACCTGTTCGGTCATGTTCCGTTGTAATGTCTACAGCATCTGCTGTTTCAGTATATGCTATGTTTACAAAATTGCAATAATTGCATTGTTGATGGCACAAGTAGATTTTGCCACGCAGGTGAGCACGGTGAATGGATTCAGGAGATAGAACAGTGCTACCTTAAGAGGAATGTACATTTCTTTAGGAGTCCTGACCCGCGGGATGATATGGGAGCATACACTGGTAAGTTTGATAACATAGCTTTAGCAGTGTTGTCCAATATGTTAGCCATGTGGTGTATTCAGATCTGGATGTGGTAAATTAAAATAACAATAGCTGGTCATTGGGTGTGTGTAATTAACTATTTTTCGTACATTTAGTAAAATTGGAAGATGAAAGTGTTTTGAGTGCTTTCGTTTTTGCTACTAAATGCAAGGTGATGTGCAAGTAAATATGCATGAATGTATTTACCTGTAATGTACATTAAGAGTTTTTAAACTAAAATTAGCACATGTGGCCGGAATGACCTGTGGCTAGTCAGTGATTTTTGTATTGGACAACACCGCATTAGTATCACTGGAAATGTACCTGTAAAGCATTGGAAGCAAATTTATTTTTTGGATCAAATATTTGACCAGATATGGCCATGGTCTATTTGTATGTTGATTATGATACTATATATACAATTGAAATTAAATCATAAATAGCTCTTAACTGATTTTAGCAGAAAATGAAGTTGCCTAATTTCAAACACATTATAGCAATGCATTTTATTTAAAGTACATATCCAATGTGGAAAATGTGCTATTTTGTGTTTGTCTTTAAAGCATGATTTATAAAAAAAAATCTATATATCAAAGATGAAATATTTTCTAGATTCGGAGTTTTGAATCATGTTCTTTCCTAATTAAGCTGCAATTGGACCTGTTCCCAAAAGCGGGAAATGTGAAGTATTGACTAACTTAACTACACGGATTTAACAATATTTTCAAGACTCCTTTTTTAAAAATCATACCTATTGTGTATTTGAAAAGTATGATTTCAAAATGTAAAGCAAATGCAAGCAAATATCTACAAGTACTTTCTTCATTAAAAGTCTCCTCCAGAGGGCCACCAATGAAAAGGGGTCCCCCAGGACGTGCAAATGGACCACCACCTAAAAGGCCCCTTCCTTCAGGGCCAATGCGAAGTGGGGGAATGGGTGGAAGAGGAAGTGGCTCAAGAGGTAAGAATTATTCCATTGGGTAATATATTTGACTTTTTCCAATCTGCAATGTTGGAATTTAGGTGACCCCAGGTTTTTCTTCCTAGGGCCTCCCTCACGTGAAAGGGATAGTTACGGTTCACCTCCATCCCGCAGAGATATGATGCCATCCAGGCGGGATGATTATATACAAAGAGAGGATTACTACAACAGCAGAGACAGGTAAAGTATTTACAATCTCTCTGGGGAAGCAGATAATTTGAAGGGGGAGGAAAAGTCTGGGTTTATATTTTGCCACCATGCAAATACCCATTCTTGAGCTGTTTACCTTGCTTGAATTTGCATTTATCTGAATTAACATGGTGGCGTAAATTGTAGTGGTTTGTGTGCCCCCTGCAAGAGCTTGACGGGATTTCCTGTGCATGGTCCAGGAGCACCTGACTTCATAAACTAAGCTTGCATGCAAGCAACATGCTTATTATAGTAGTGTTGTTAATTATTAGTTCTGCTTACTATTAGAATGTTGGGCGCTGAAGTAAATAGATAAAGCTATACCGTTGCAACATCTACTTGGTGTAAATTTTAAGCTGTGATGACTTCACTGGCAATGATTATCAAACTGATATAGCCACCTTTCCTCTAAGAAGTTCTGAGCTTTGCATAACTGGATTTTTAAAAATCACATGGAACCAAGCTTTTGTTGCAAAAGCAACTGATTTTGAATGCTGTAAAATGGCTATTGCAACTTCTAACTGTTCTAGTTTAATAACTATCTTGCATATGCACAGATCTGTGGTGCTGTGCAAAAGCAATCAATCCATGTACATATTCACCAGGCTGGTTTAAAGCTTAAGTGACTAGTTTGGATATATTCTTATTGTGTGTACAAAGTACACGTTGATTTGAACAAGTTTATTGAACAAAACTCAGATTTTGTTAACTTGCTGATCCCAAAGTAGTCGCCATAGCTCATTGAAGATGAGAGTACCACCAACTCGGAGCTAGTTGAGTCCTGCTCCAAAGACTTCTGTACATAAGCAGAGAAAGGCCAAGAAGAAACGTGATAATTATGAAGGGTTTAGTTAGACGAAATAGAAAAACTATTTCCAGTGACAAGGGTCAATCGCTTGATGACACAGATGCACAGTGATTGGCAAACGAGCCAGAGGTGACATGAAAATCCTGGTTAGGAACTGGATTGCACTGTCTGGCATGGTGGATGCCAATTCAGTAGCCGTTGAAAGATAATTGGATAACTAATTGAGTGAGAAAACAATTGTAGGGCCAGGAGGAAAGTTGTAGTTTTGAATTTCTTTTGTCTTCCTAGATGCAAATGCCTCCAGCTTAGCCATTGCCTGTGACATGGCACTAAAACTTCCCCTTGACACTAAAACATTCTTAAACTTGTACAGATTTGAAGTTTTGAAATTTCAGTTATTTTACTTGTGTGCCTTGACTCCTTAGACTTTGTGCCAATGATGTTTTACAGCCTCTGATTTCTTTTTCATCCTTTCCATGCTAGCAATTTCCATCTAATGGTCATCTTTTACCTTGTAGTTATTCTAGCAGAGATTATCCAAGTTCCAGAGATACAAGAGATTATGGTCCACCGCCAAGGGACTCCTACAGTTCTCGTGAATATTCCCATTCTGGTCGTGATGATTATGGATCACGAGGATACAGGTAAGGGCTGGTTTTGAACTAGCAGATATGAAACCAATTGATTATCATGAACCATTTCAAACTGATGATTTCTATTTCAGTGATCGAGATGGATATGGGGGTGGACGTGAGCCACGTGACTATTACAATGATCGCCCAAGTGGTGGTTCCTACAGAGATTCCTATGATGGCTATGGTAAGATGGCAACTGATTGTGTAGTGTCAGCTAGTATATAAAATTGTAGAAATATATTTTTGACTTGGGCAACTGTAATAAGGGTGTAATTGTTCTAATTTGGATGGTTTTGTCTTGCATAAACTGTTCAGTGAAATGTCTTTTGAACCTCCAGCAGTTTATCTCTACAGTGATAAAACCCAGTTCAAAGCAAATGACAGTTGAAATCCACAGCAAAACAAATGAACTTCAAAGAGTACAAGCTTGCTGACTAGCAATGTCCGTCAAACAAAATGCCTAGCCACTTAAGAAAATGCATATTCAACTTTATAATCAAATAAAATCAGTAGCATGTGCACACCAAAACCTAAAGGCTGGAAATATTTCTGCATAACCTCCCCATTCGTTGCTGGAAGAATGACAATGTGAGACACTACCAAAATGAGTTAAGTCTTGCATTTCAAAAACTTCATTCCTTTGTCAAATAATCCCTGGTGATGGGAGCATCTCATTGCTGCATCTCTCAATGTTGCAAGTACAATCAGTTTTTAGAAATGCAAATTTCAACAAAGCTGCAGTAAGTGAGTAGATCTTATAAAATGTAAGGAATATTTCAAACGTTTCCATATGACCTGACCATTGACCCTGCAGGTAACTCGCGTGGCGCTCCACCTGCACGAGGGCCCCCACCATCTTACAGTGGAAGTGGTCGTTATGATGACTACAGCACCAGCTCTCGGGATGGATATGGTGGAGGCCGTGATAACTACAGAAGTGATACTTACTCAAGTAGCCGCAATGATCGTGTTGGTAGGCAAGATAGAGGCCCAGCTCTTCCAATGGAAAGAGGCTATCCCCCGCGTGACTCGTATAACAGCTCGAGCCGTGGAGGAAATCGTGGATCAGGGCGCGGCGGAAACCGCTACGACAGGGGCAGTGGCCGAAGCAGATACTAAAACTGAACTTGATATAACCATGGACCAAAAAAAAGCCCTTGCTCATAGTGCTGTTTTTCCTGACTGAAACACAACAGAAAAATTGAGGTGAAAGGACTGTCAAGTGCTTTCCATGCAAGCAGATTTTGAAATTTTAATTTTGGTTTGCTGTTTCATGTTAGTTTCTTGTTTTTTTTAAAAAAAAAGTCAGTTTGTACATTCTAGTGGGAATGGTGCAGAGACTGGTTAAACATGAAAAAAAGTTAAATGTTATAACAGTGCTGCTGTCTGTGGCTTTTCCATACATAAATATGGATATATAGAACTAGATCTTGCTTTGTTGCACCAGTGATATTGTGAAATAAAGACTGAAACTTTTTTCAGTGAAACATGTATGTTTTTTAACCAACTCCTGGGTGGGAAACAAGCAAAATAAATTAGCCTGGTTTTTACAAATGGGAAGCAAAAACAACTCGATTCACCAAACAGCAAGCAATGGCGATGAACCATTCATTAACTGCCCAATTTTGCAATTTCAAAATATACCAGTTATATTTCAGTCTCCTACAGTTCCAGATCAACATTCAACCTCAAAAGCTCCAGTCACAGCTGACTCTGAAGCAAGCTGGTTTTTTAAAAAAATCAATCGTCAGCAGTGAGTATCTTTAACAGTGATTTGTTTTTAAGTTCTGGCTTAAAATGGATACAAATCTTAAATTTCCCAAATGTCATTAAAACACTTTTATGACTCAATTTTCTGCAAGTGTAGTGTCTCACCTTAAAAGGAATTTGCTATGGTTTTAAGAATTGAGCATCAAGACCTGCACTGGCCTGTCACTGTTCAAAAGCTGGAGACTTAGGAAAGACAATTGAATCTAGGACATTCTCAGCCGATTCAAAGGGCCATTTTAATGTGAAAAGAGCAACTCCGGTAAGCACCGCAAACCTTATTTTATGTTACCTACTAAATGAAACCTGTGGTTACATAAGGAAGCACATCGTTCACCAATTATAACTCCATGTTGAAATTAAACAAAAAGTGGAATTGTGTAGGTAATCAACAAACCATTTTAAATGGCCTACTAAATGAAACCCGATTACATAAGGAAGCACATCGTTCACGAAACATAACTCCATGTTCAGTTTAAACAAAACGGAATTGTGTAGGTGAGCAGCGAGATCCTTTTAAGTTACCTACTAAATGAAACCTGTTTCCATAAGGAAGCCCATCGATCACCAAATATAGCCATTCTCCTGTTCGATTTTAAAATGAAACGGAGTTCTGTATGGTATCGCAAAACTCAGACCTGCAAAGCAAATTTTCTGAACCACGTTGGACAAATATTCAGCAGCATCAGTGGACTGGATGGCCTATGGAAAGTGTAAATTGTGATTTTTGTCAATGATTTTTATAGTCTACATTTTAATGTAGAAGTAATTGAATTGTAGCAGATTAGTAATGTGATGAATTTATCATGCAACCTAAACTAATAGGAGTATTTTTTCACAGGATGAGGATATAGAACCAATATTTTTGGAAATATTGGTATGTGGAATTCCATGCCAGTTGGAGATTTGTTCTCCTCAGCATGAAAACCAGAAGTCACAGCTAACCAGGTACTTGGCTTTCTTTTTTATCATGGCTTGACTTGCAATGTTGGTATCAAAGGGGAAAACCTCCGTGCTCTAATTCTGTGCAAGTCAATTGAGTGCACTGTTAAAAGCAGAAACTGATAGCCAAGTTCAGCACACATGAGGGCCTCAAACGGGATCTTGGTTCATGTCACACTATCTATAACCCCCACGACTTGCCTGGGCTTGCAAAATCTTAGTAACTGTCCTGGCTTGAGAGAATTCACACCTCTTTAACCTATGCTTAACCCTCCCTCCACTCACATTGTCTGCACCTGTAAAGACTTGATTACCTGTTAAGACTCTCATTCCAACCATTATCTTGTAATTGAGTTTGTGTCTATATATGCCCTGTTTGTGAACCGAACTCTCCACTCACCTGATGAAGGGGCAACGCTCTGAAAGCTTGTGCTACCAGATAAACCTGTTGGACTTTAACCTGGTGTTGTGAGACTACTTACTGTGCCTACCCCTGTCCAACGCCAGCAACTCCACATTGTTAAAAGCAAAATACTGCAGATGCTGGAATCTGAAACAAGAACAGAAAATCTCAGCAGGTCTGACAGCATCAGTGGGGAGAGAATAGAGCCAATGTTTCCAGTCTAGATGGCCCTTTGTTAGAATGGTGTAATATATCCAGGTTTACTGACTAATAAGAAAGCTAGGTTGAAAAATAAAGTTCAGAATGACATGGGAGTTGCTAATAGGCTGTATGCTTTGGGCCATTACTTGTTCCTGAAAACCCTTTCCAAAAGGGTTGCTTGTCCTTGCCCAATTAACTAATGGGCACAGCATTTCCTTGACAATATTATCTAAACCTGTTGTATGAGTGTACGGTTCTATCAAATTTCACTAACTACTTTATTCCAAGGAAGACAGCTCCCTGTTTATCTAACAGAACCTTGTAGTTAAAATCCTGCAACACCCGAATCATTCCAATAAATCCATTCTGCATTCAAGAACCCTGAAGTGTGGCCACCAGAACGGGATACAATAGTCTTGTGACCTAATCGGAGCTATTCAAAAGTTCAGCATGACTTCCCTGCTTTTGTATTCAGTGCCTCTTGAAGCCCAAGATCCTGTATGCTCTAATTGTGCTCTCCATATGTCCTGCCACCTTCAAAGAAAGCACCCCATACACTTTTTTGAATTTACCGTTAAATCTACATAGCTTCTCTGTAACCCTTCTGCTAAAGTGCCTTGCTTCATACTTGTCCAGAAATTCTACCCATTCTAATAGTCTATCCACGTTCAGTCAACTGGTATCTTGTCTATTTGTCACATCTGCAGGATTGATATTATTGACAAATCTTAATTCAATATCCAAGTCACTTATGTGTATCAACCTCTGATCTCAGGCATTTTTAAACTGCGATTTGCTGTTTTCTGTTTTCAAACAATTTTTTTAATGCATGTTAGTACTAAACTCCCATTTGAAGTTCCTAATCCTCTGTTTAAAACATGTTTCTGGTATTGCTGCTACATAGTTTTACATGGCTATTTGCACTTGTAGTTCACCATTTTATTCACAATGTTTGGTTCTGTGTTCATAAATTCTTCCTGTTTTTGTGTTCCTTGTATTTTTTTTAAATCTCCTGTTTTGTATTGCTATTCAACGTGACCCTGCATCCTTCTTTTCTACTTCCATATGCTGGTGTCCATCCCTCTTCCAATTTAATTTAAACCTACCCCTATCACATTATGAACATCCCCATGTTGGCATTGTACCTGATCAGAAATGGGACCCTGTCTCTTGACTAGATGATTTGGTCTCACTGGAGTATTGTCCAATTCTAGGCTCCATACTTAAGGATGTGAAGGCATTTATGTTCTTATTTGAGAGAATCATAGAATCCTTGCAGTGCAGAAGGAGGCCATTTGACCCATCAAGCCTGCACTGACAACAATTGCATCCAGGCCCTATCCCCTGAGCCCCATGTAGTTACACTGCTAAACCCCTTGAGACTAGGGTCAATTTACCATGGCCAGTCAACCTAACCCGCACATCTTTGGACTGTTGGATGAAACTGAACATCCAGATGAAACCCATGTAGACACTGGGAGAACATGCAAACTCCACAAAAACAGGGACCCAAGGTGGCAATTGAACCTGGGTCACTGGCGCTGAGGCAGCCGTGCTAACCATTGTGCCACTGCTACCCAGAACGCAGAAAGGATTTAGAAAAATCAGGATGAAGGATTTCAGTTATGTGGATGGATTAGACAAGCTGAGCTTCTTTCAGAAGAGAAAAGGAGAGGAGCAATTGAATAGAGGTGTTAACCCAGAGATGAAGAGAAACTGTTCCCATTGGATCAAAAGCCAGGGGAGAAATGCTTGGTGATATGAACCAAGAGGCAATACAAGGAACAAAGAAAATTACAGCACAGGAAGAGGCCCTCCAAGCCTGCATCGACCATGCTGCCTGTCTGAACCAAAACCCCCTAACCTTCCAAGGACCATATCCCTCTATTCCCATCCTATTCATGTATTGGTCCAGATGCCCCTTAAAACTCTCTCGTATTTGCTCCCACGACCTCCCCCCAGCAGTGAGTTCTAGGCACCCACCACCCTCTGTTTTTTAAAAAAAACTTGCCTCGTACATCTCCTTTAAACCTTGCCCCACGCACCTTAAACCTATGCCTCCTAGTAATTGACTTCCACCTGGGAAGGAGCTTCTAACAATCCACTCTGTCCATGCCCCTCAATCTTGCAGACTTCTATCAGGTTGCCTCCCAACCTCTGCCGTTCCAGTTTCTCCAACCCCTCCTCATAGCTAATGCCCGCCATACCAGGCAACATGCTGGTAAATCTTTTCTGTACCCTCTCCAAAGCCTCCACATCCTTCTGGTAGTGTGGTGACCAGAATTGAACACTATACTCCTAGTGCAGCCTAACTAAGGTTCTATAAAACTGCAACATGACTTGGCAATTTTTAAACTCGATGCCCTGGCTGATGAAGGCAAGCATGCTGTATGCTGCCTTGACTACCTTCTCCATCTGTGTTGCCACTTTGTGACCTGTGTACTTGTACACCCAGATCCCTCTGCCTATCAATACTCTTAAGGGTTCTGCCATTTAGAGTCAGAGGTTTACAGCATGGAAACAGGCCCTGCGGCCCAACTTGTCCATGCCGTCTTTATTTTTTAAAAAACCCATAGCTAACCCTAATTGCCCCGCATTTGGCCCATATCCCTCTATACCCATCGTACCCATGTAACTATCTAAATGCTTTTCAAAAGACAAAATTGTACCCGCCTGTACTACTACCTCTGGCAGCTTGTTCCAGACACTCACTGCCCTCTCTGGAAAAAATTGCCCCTCTGGACACTTCTGTGTATCTTCCCCCTCACCTTGAACCTATGCCCTCTAGTTTTAGACTCCCCTACCTTTGGGAAAAGGTATTGACCATCTACCTTGTCTATGCCCCTCATTATTTTAATAGACCTCTATAAGATCACCCCTCAGCCTCCTACGCTCCAGAGAGAAAACTCCCAGTCTATCCAGCCTCCTTGTAACTCAATCCATCAAGTCCCGGTAGCATCCTAGTAAATCTTTTCTGCACTCTTTCTAGTTTAATATCCTTTCTATAATAGGGTGACCAGAACTGTACACAGTATTCCAAGTGTGGCCTTACCAATGTCTTGTACAACTTCAACAAGACATTCCAACTCCTATATTCAATGTTCTGACCGATGAAACCAAGCATGCCGAATGCCGCCTTCACCACTCTGTCCACCTGTGACTCCACTTTCAAGGAGCTATGAACATGTACCCCATGATCTCTTTGTTCTGTAACTCTCCCCAACGCCCTACCATTAACTGAGTAAGTCTTGCCCTGGTTCAATCTACCAAAATGCATTACCTCGTATTTGTCCAAATTAAACTCCATCTGCCATTCGTCAGCCCACTGGCCGAATTGATCAAGATCCCGCTGCAATTGGAGATAACCTTCCTCACTGTCCATCATGCCACCAATCTTGGTGTCATCTGCAAATGTACTAACCATGCCCCCTATATTCTCATCCAAATCATTAATATAAAATGACAAATAACAGTGGGCCCAGCACTGATCCCTGCGGCACACCACTGGTCACAGGCCTCCAGTTTGAGAAACAATTCTCTACAACCACCCTCTGGCTTCTGTCAAGAAGCCAATGTTGTATCCATTTAGATACTTCACCCTGGATCCTGTGAGATTTAACTTTACTGTATATTTCCCATCTTTATTAGACCCTCCCAAATTGTCCGGATTAAACTCCATCTCTCTACCCAAGTCTCCAACCAATCTATATCCTGCTGTATCCTCCAATGGTCCTCATCACTTTCTGCAATTCTACAATATCAAACTAGTTACATTTTCCTCAATCGTTTATATATTACAAACAGCAAAGATCCCAGTACTAATCACTGAGGGACACCACTAGTCACAGCCCTCCATTCAGAAACGCACCCTTCCACTGCTACCCTCTGTCTTCTATGACCAAACCAGCTCTGTATCCATCTTGCCAGCTCACCTTTGATCCCATTTGACTTCACCTTCAGCACTCGTCCATGTAGACAACATCCACTGCCCTACCCTCATCAATCATCATCACGTCCTCAAAACTTGATCAAGTTACTGAGACGTGACCTCTTCACAAAACTGTTGCCTCTCGCTAATCCATCCACTTATTTTCAAGTGGGAATAAATACTTTCTTGAAGAATCCTCTCCAATAATTTCCCTCCCATTGACGTATGGCTCACAGGCCTGTAATTACCTGGATTATCTTTGCCACCCTTAAACAGAGGAACAACATTGGCTATTCTCCAATCCTCTGGGACCTTCCCTGTAACCAGTGAGGATAAAAAGATTTCTCTTGTCCCCAGCAATTTCCTCCCTTGCCCCTCTATTCAGGGCCTGGTGGGAAATGCCCAGGGTCATGTCTACCTTCAGCTTTTACACAGCAAGATTCAGGATACATCGAATCTGCTTCCACCACACTCTGTCATGGAATTGGATAATTGTATAATTATCTTGAACAATTTGTAGGACTACAGGGAAAAGTGAGGGTGTTGAATTAGCTGAGTTGCAGAGAGCCAGCTGTCACAGATACAAAAATACAATTATCTTTTGTTTATGCCGATGTGTGAATGAGGATTGGTACTCTGTTTTGCCAATCAGATAGATGTCTTACCTGTACTATACTCCCGTTTACCTGTTTTTGCCCCATCACCCTCAATGCCATACCTAATGTAAAGTCATGAACATGGCATCTGCAGTGATTTGGGATTAGTGTTCACATCAAATGACAAATTGTTCTGGTGAAAAGTCATCTAAATATGAATCATGGATGCTGAATTTTCTGTTTTGGTGAAAATTATGAAGGGGTTTGTTGGGGTAAGTAGGTTATGTTGGAAGGATGAACGTCAGATGGGAACAGGCCCATTGGGAAATAAAAATCATCTGCCTTGTCTTATTGTATATAATTTTCTTAAGGCAACTTGTTTGGAAGCTGTGGCCATTTATTTATGTTGCCATGCAGCAGAGGAAGTGAACACCACACACCCTCTGCTTATGGGTGCTGCAGAGGTATGAAGTGCAAAAGATTCAAACCAGTGTCTATGCTGTTAGCTGATCTCAGCAGGGACAGGAGTAGGCATGCTATAATTGGCTTCATTACCACTAGATGTGGGAGAAAATCTGGCTGCATTCTGCTGCTGCTTCTGGCAGGAATTTCTGGCTGGCTGTGTGAAATGTTCAGCACAGTTGAAGTTGGCTTTGAGTGGCAGCCATAGATGCATTGAAAATCAAAGCGGGTAGGCCAATCAGCCCTTCAAACCTGCTCTGTCATTCAAAATGATCGTGGCTGATCTCTTCAATACCATACTCCTATTCTCACTCCCTTGATACCTTTAGTCTAGAGATTTATCTATTTCCTTAAATACATTAATGTCTTGGCCTCCACAGCCTTCAGCAGTGGTCTTCTGAGAGTGTTGTGACCATGTAATAGGGCATGTATCCAGTCCATATAACCATCATCCAATGAAAGATGGTAAAGGAGGTGGAAAGCTGTTACATCAGCAGGATGTTACATATTTGGGGTTATTGTGTTGTGGCGTGGAATCTAGTCATGTGTATAGTTTGTGATATCAGCTGCTTCGTGGGTTTTGCCTCTGTCTAGATCAAGCCTTTGTAGAGCCAATAACTAATCAATAAATCTATTTGTGCCCAACTCCACATGTTATTACTTAACGTTCCTTTATCCAACAAGTGCAGTCCATAACACAGGAGAATTGTGTTCTGTGCACGGTATAAATAAACTTAAAATCCCTGCAGGATAATGAGTTGTGATTCATGGAAATGTTTCGACTACTAGTACTTAAACTAATTTGTTTTATTGCAGATCAAAGTGGTACCTGGATTGAAATGATGTGGTTGTCAAAAGAATGTTGAAGGGAAGCATTGGACCAGCATGCATGGAGTTTTGAATGTTGAATAAAACTAGAAGCATAAATGTTTACCGTTGGAAACAATGTACTATTCTGTTGCATTCTAGTCATTGAGTTTGTTATAGCACTGAGCATAGTATGTTCAAGAATGGGCAACAAATTAGTCAGCTGCAGTGATAGAAATACCTCAGCACAGGTGCCATTTTATGGAGAGGACCAGAAACTTGAGGTTTTTGCCAACCCATTTTATACTTGGATAGACTAGAAATACATAAGCCAGTCCATTTATCTGAAAGTTTTTCAGCATTGACCCTCACGGGTTGATTTGGGATCCTTGTTTTTCTTTGTATATTAGTGCCTTAGTTCTTGCTGTTCAGGGCACAATTTCAAAATGTGCAGATACAAAACTCAGGAGCATTGTAAACTGAGGATAGTGTAGAACTTCAAAAGGACAAGCAAGTTGGTGCGATTCAATGCGAAGAAATGAATAATTCATTTTGGTAGGAAGAATGCAGAAAGACGACATAGGGTATAACACTGAAGGAGGTGCAGGACAGACACCTGGATGTATATCTGCATTACACATTGAAAGTGGCAGGACAGGTGCTGTGGTTAATGAAGCATGCAGTATCTTGTATCTTGGGCTTTATTAATTGGGGGGAGGGGGGAATTTGAGAGCAAGGAGGTTATGTTGAATCTGTGCAAGGCATTGACCTCAGCTGGAATATTGCATCCATTTCAGGGTGCCATATTTTAGGAAAAATGGGAATGCATTGGAGAGTGTTGAAAAAATTCTCTACCTTCAATTATCAAGATAGATTGGAGAAGCTGGGACAGTTTTCCTTCCGAGGAAAAAATGACTAAGACGATTTGGTGGAAGTGCTCAAAATCATGAGGGGTCTGAACAGACCAGATGGGAAGAAACTTCTCACTTGTGAAATGGTCAAGAATGCACAGGACACACCAATGTAATTATTGGAAAAGGAAGAAAGTGGGGTTATGGAAAGAAAGCAGGAGAATGGCGTTAAGTGAATTGCTCATTTGAAGATCAGATGCAGATACAATGGGCTAAATGGCCTGCTGTACTGTAACCAATGTGATTTCATGATCATCTGTTAGGTCCTGAAACTGGCTGTATATTTGAACAGCTGCCATTCCATAACGGAACGTTCAGTTGATGTGTAAGTGGCACACCTCAGTGGTTTGGCTGAAACCCGAGCATGGCAAGTGAAATTATTGCCTGTGCCACTTGGCAATGGGAATAAATGTGTCGGCCTGCTGCATCTGAGGATTGATGCTGTCTGTCAAAATGTGCAGGACTTGGTGTACAGCTATGTTATTGATTGTGGGCTGTTGGCAAAGCACTTCACATGAGTGCTGCAAACCACACCTGGAGTACACAATACAACTTTGGTCTCCTGAATGGTATAATTGCATTCGTGAATAATGGCGATTAATTGATGTGATTCTTGAAATAAGAAGGCAGTCTGAGAAATTGAGTAGAGTGGGCATGAGGTGAAAGGTTGAAATCTTGCTAGACCAGCCTAAATTCAATTTATTTAAAGTAGACAGTGATACTGCAGTAGGTGTAATTTATGTTTTCCAAAGGTCTTCAGGTGCCTCACAATCTATATCTCAATCAGACTAGAGTTGGGGGGATAAATGATGGAATGGATAGTTGGCTGGCTTCAAAACACTGGCAGTATAGAGTCATTCACAATTTATGTTAATGATTTTGACTTTGGAATCGAAAACACAATTTATAAATTTATAGGTGACATCAAATGGGGTGATGGTCCAAACTAAGACTGCAACAAATTGGAGGACATTAACTTGTAGAATGGGCAAATTAAGTTAACTATAAACATGAGGTAAGTTTTTAATACAATAGGGAGGCGATTTAACAGGATGTCTAGTATGGAAGACATTAGCTATGAGAAGTTGGAGAAACTTGGTTTGTTCTCTCTGGAACGATGGAGGTTGAAGGCTGGTGACCTGATGGAAGTCTACAAGATTGAGGGGCATGGACAGGGTGGATAGTCAAGCTTTTTCCCAGGGTGGATAGTCAAGCTTTTTCCCAGGGTGGAAGAGTCAATTATTAGGGGGCACAGGCTTAAGGTGCGAGGGGCAAGGATTAAAGGAGATGTACGAGGCAAGTTTTTTTTACACAGGGTGGTGGGTGCCTGGAACTCGCTGCCGGGGGAGGTAGTGGAACCAGATATGATAGTGACTTTTAAGGGGCGTCTTGACAAATACATGAATAGGATGGGAATGGAGGGATATGGTCCCCGGAAGGGATGGGGGTTTTAGTTCAGTCGGATTGCATGGTTGGCGCAGGCTTGGAGGGCTGAAGGGCTTGTTTCCTGTACTGTAATTTTCTTTGACTTGATGTATGATGCTGGTCTTGCTGGGGTAGTGGAATGGGGCAACTGAATATCACCAAAACAGCCACTGATTTAGTAGCACAATTTCTTTAAAGCAAGTATAATCAAACTGGAGATGTTAGTTGAACTTGTATAGAGAGTACTGTGGGTAGTTACAAAAAGGATGTAGTGGCACTGAGAGATTTGCAAGAATGACACCAGATATGTGGAGGATCATCAAAATTTGAGTGGGTATAGAGATTCTTCTGGGGAAGAATGTAACTGGACATCATAATATAAAATAGTTAGCAAGAAATTTGGGGCATTCTGAACAAACTACCCAAAGAGATAAGTGGTTGAAATGAATGGTATGAGTCCTTTAAGGAAAACCAAGAGAAGCATGAGGGAGATGGGAAATAGAGGGTGGTTATTTACATGAGGAAAGTGGGAGGAGGCTCAAGTAGAGCATTTAATACTAGCATGGACTGGTTGGGCCAAATTGCCTGTTTGTGTTGTATATACCATGTGAAAATGAAGATTGTAGGTTTGATGGGGTAGATGCTGATTTACTCTGGTCTCATCACCTCAAGGGTTGACATTAGGACTGAGAATTTATCTTTCCTCCCCAAGACCCATAGGTGCTCAGTAACTGATCATATTCAAGACTGAAATCGGTTTGTGGGCAGTAAGCAGAGAAACAGTAGGAAAGTGGAGCTGCTGTAGTTCAGCTCTGGTTTTGGACGATAGTGCAGACTCGCCATATGTCATACTCCTGCAATTTCTTGTGTCCTACTGATGGAATGCTCCCCACTGACGCTCCATCAGGATGACACAAGACCATGCCTGTAGGAATTTCCTCAGCTAATTCTAACTTAGCACTTTAAGGAGCTCCGCATACAAATTACTACTGGGCTAGGAGGATCTTCAAAATGGACCATAATTGACAAGTATATTCATTCATGGGATGTGGATGCCACTTATTGTCCATCCCTGAGGGCATTTAAGAGTCAACCATAATCTGGGCTCACATGTAGGCCTGACCAAGTAACAACAGATTTATTTTTCTAAAGGACATTAATGACCCATGTGGGTTTTTCTGACAATTAACAATGGTAGTGACTTGAATTCCAGATTTTTATTGAATTCAAATTTCACCATCTGCTGTGGTGGGATTTGAACTCTGTCCCCAGAGCATTACCCTGTGTCTCTGGATTACTGGTCAAGTGATAATACCACTTTGCCACTACCTCCCCAGGATTTTGACGCAGTGACAGTGAAGGAACAGTGGTGTATTTCCAAGTCAATGGTGAGTGACTTGGAGGGCAACCCAAATATCTGTTGCTCTTATCCTTGATGGTAGTGGTCATGGGTTTGGAAGGTGCTGCCTAAGGAGCTTTGCTGAGTTGCTACAGTGCATCTAGATACAGTACTGTCGGTGGGGGGTGTGAATATTTGTGCATGAGGTGCTCGCCAAGTGGGTTATTTTTGTCCTCAATGGTGTCCAGCTTGTGGTGTTGGAATGCTTTTCAGCAGCAATTGAAGCCTTTTCTAAGAAAAAAATGAAACTGGTGGGAAATAAACTTCAGGGCCCAAGTTATTGCTGAGCAAATGCTAGCTTATTGATGCTTGGTTTGGGCTTTGCCAGGACCATGTGCTTCCAGATCTCAAAGCTTTGTTCCAAACCTAGATCAGAGTCAATTCCAGAGGGAGACTGACTGCACTTGATATCAAACAGCTGCATTTGATCAAATATGGCATTAAGGAGCCTTAGTAAAATTCAAGTCTTTGGGGAATTAGCACGCAACTGTCCCAGCTGGAGTTGTACCTAACACAAAGGAAGATGGTTGGGTTAGGATTTTATCCTAGGATTTCTTGTCACATAACAGGGCTGTGGGCCAAGTGCTGGTAGGGAGAGTTCAGGGGTTTCTTGGGCTGGTGCAGATTTGATGGGCCAAAGGGCCACTTCTGCACTATGATTTTGATTTCTTCAGCATCCCAAGTCCAATCACCTTCAACTGCCTCCATCATAAGATCAGAAGTTGCGATGTTTGCTGATTTGCAACTGCTTGCACCCTGAAGCATCTGTGACTAACATTCAGGCAATGACCATCTCCCAGCAAGAGGTTAAAAACAAGAAGTTGGCAATGCTATTGACAGTCATTGTGAAATGCCCCTACTAAGAACATCCTGCGACTGATGGCCTGAAACTTACTGGCCAAGCCACATAAAATAGCAAAGCTTATGGTCTTCATTAATAGAGGCATTGAGTACAAAAGCAGGGAAGTTATACTCAACCTTTATACAGCTCAAGTTGGGCCACAATGCTGCGGGGTGGAGTCTTGCGTGGGGCAGTGCTCAGTGGAGTGCTCTTTCAGAGTCGGATGGCCTGGGTGGAATGGTCTTTTGGAGAGTTGGTGCAGATAGTAGTCATTGGGGATGTGAAGAAGTGGCCAGTGCAGGAGTGTCTGCAGTTCAAAGCTGAGGAGTTGAGATTCAAGTTAGATGCTACCACCACACTGGCTGTCAGTGCAAATTTCTAATAACATATAGTAATGCATAATAGTTCGATACAACAATAGAATGGAAGTATTTGTGGAAAGACTGCAGTTAAAATTCTAGAGGGAAACTTGGAATGAAAGAAGTTTCTTAAATGAAAGTTAAATTAATATGAAAAGGTATTAGTGACTCCTGGGTGAAAGCTTCCTGATTACAACTGTCAACTTTCAAAGAATCTGGCCTTCTGTTGGAAAATACAAATTGGCAATCTTTTATGCCGCATTTTGGCTTTGTGACCAGAATTCAAAATGTACATTCTGTACTATTTCAAATTAAATGCTTGTGAAGGTTGTGTGTTTTTTAGTTCATAAGTTTTGCAATAAATTTGACTTGAAGTGAACATTTGTTTTTGAGGCTGTTTTCTAAAAAGTATATGTGGTTTCCCACATATGGAAAAAAATAGGAGTTGCCCTTTGAGCCCATTCTGCTTCAACACCATTTTCCTGCACTTAATATTTTTAACATGTAGAAATCTGTGTTGAACATGCTCAAAAATGGAACCTCCACAGCCCTTTGAGGGAGGGAATGTTAAAGATGACCAACCTGAGTGAAGAGATTCTGGGAATATATCCACTGGTTCCACCTTGCCATGGGAAACATCCTGTACCAACACAACTACAAAAATTTTATCCAGCTAATAAAAGACCTTGTTTATTTCATCTTTCCACATCGGACAGTCTTTCCAGCATAGGAATTAGTTTGAACCATAAGAGTCCCTACCATGCAGAGTGCAGAAAAAGATCATTTGTCCCAATCGCGTTTGCACTGACTCCAAAAGCATCCCACTCCTATGACCCCGCCCATCCACCATGGTTAATCCACCTAACCTACACACCTTTGGACTGAGAGGAAACAGCACCATCTGGAAGGCACAAGTCAGGAGTGTTAGAATACTCGCCTGGATGGGTGCAGCTTCAACACAAGCTTAACACCATCCAGGATGAAATAGCCTGCTTGAATTGGCACCACATCTACAAACATTCAATCCCTCCACCACACGCTCAATAGCAGCAGTGTGCACTATCTACAAGATGCTTTGCAGCAATTTATCAAAGGTTCTTGCACTTTCCAAACCCATGACCACTTCTATCTAGAAGGATGAGGGCAACAGATACATGGGAACACAACTTGCAAGTTCCCCTCCAAGCCACTCACCAGCCTGACTTGGAAATGTATCGACGTTCCTTCAGTCGCTGGGTCAAAATCCTGGAATATCTTCCCTAAATGGCATTGTAGGTCAACCCACAGAACATCGACTGCAGCGATTCAAGAAGGCTGCTCATGGGCAATAAATGCTGGCCAGCCAGCGATGTCCATGTCCCACAATTTAATTTTTTTTTAAAAACGGAGGAAATCTCGAATGTACAAACACCACAGTCACCCAAGGCTGGAATCAAACCTGGGTCCCTGGTGCTGGAGCACCATTACCAACTAGTGTCCATTTGATGAACCTTTGTGATACTCCTAAAATGGCAAGTATATCTTTCAGTAAGAGATCAAAACTGCATGTAATGCTCCAGGTGTAGTCTCACTGAGGCTATAAATAATGGAGTAAGATATCTTTACTCTTGTGCTGAAATCGTCATGGTTAATGTAGCATTTGCTGCCTTAATTACTGGCTGTACCTGCATGCTGGTTTTCAATGACTCATGAACAAGGGCAGCCAGGCACCTTTGAACTTCAAACCTCCCAGCTGCTTTCCATTTACGAAACTCTCATGTCATTTTTCTCCACATTGTATTTCAATCTGCCAAATCTTTGCCCACTCGCTTAGACCCTCAAATCCCCCGAAGCGTCTTTGCACAACCCATACTTCCACCTAGCTTTGTGTCATCTGCAAACTTAGAAATATTACCTTCAATCCACATATCCAAATCACAGACTGAGTAGCTGGGGTCCAAGCACTGGGCCTTGTGGTACCCCACTTGTCATGGCCTGCCAACCTGAGAATTACTTGTTTATTCATGCTTTGCTTTCTATCCATCCGTTGTTGTAGTGTCTGCATGATCTCGTCGATATACCAGGCCTCAGGACATTCTTTCCTGCAGCGTTCCGCACACGTGATTTCACTTTCACAAATCCAAGTCGACTCTGCCCAATGTTGCAGTTATTTTTCTAAGTGTCCAGTTATCGCATCCTTTATTACGGATTCTAACATTTTCTCTGCAATTGATAAGGTGTGTTCCCCTTCCTTTCTTAGTGAAGTTACATTTGCCACCTTCCCGATCTGCATGAACTGTTCCAGAGTCTCCAGAATTTTGAAAGATTGAAATTTTTGCACAAGTTGTTGAGTTGCTTTTCTTCCTCGTCCACCCTAGACCATGGGAGCCTCCTTTTCCAGTTTTCTGTTTCTGCTTGGCTCCCCTTCTCCAATTTCTCTCGGTTTCAGTTTCAGCATATTTCGAATATCTGCCATCATGCTTCCTTGTGCTATTACAACTTTTGTTATTTAACCATCTACCCTGCACCAAATGTTCTTTGCAGAACATTGGGAACCTGAGCAGCGAGACAGATCATCAGCAAGGATAGAAACAAAAGTAAGAAGCAAAAATGGAAGGCTGAAAAATAAATGGGGCTAGAATGCAAAATAACGCTAACATGACTAAGATTAAAAAGACAAGTGTAATAATTACCAGGCTCCACAATTGGCAGGTGAGAGTAACTGATTGTTCAAACGAGGAGGAACGCAAGAGACGCTGAAAGACGCCCTCGTAAGAACGGGATATGGCGGTCGACTCATCGATCGGCAATTCCGATGCGCCACAGCGAAAAACTGCACCGACCACCTCAGAAAACAAACCCGAGACACGGCCGACAGAGTACTCTTCGTCGTCCAGTACTTCCCAGGAGCGGAGAAGCTACGTTTTCTTCGAAGCATTCAACATGTCATCGATGACGATGAACATTTTGCCAAAGCCATCCCCACACCCCCACTACTTGCCTTCAAACAACCGCACACCCTCAAACAGACCATTGTTCGCAGCAAACTATCCAGCCTTCAGGAGAACAACGACCGTGGCACCACACAACCCTGCCATGGCAACCTTCTGCAAGACATGTCAGATCATTGATATGGATACCACCATCACGTGAGAACACCATCCACTAGGTACACCATACATACTCATGTGACTCGGCCAATGTTGTCTTCATCATATGCTGCAAGAAAGAATGTCCTGAGGCCTGGTATATCGGCAGGATCGTGCAGACACTATAACAATGGATGAATGGACACTGCACGACGGTTGCTAGGCAGGAGTGTTCCCTTCTTGTCGGGGAACACTTCAGCCGTCAAGGGATTCAGCCTCCGATCTTCGGGTAAGCGGCCTTCAAGACACACAACATAGAGTCGTCGAGCACCAACTGAGAGCCAAGTTCCGCACACATGAGGACTGCTTCAACCAGGATCTTGGGTTCATGTCACACTACGTGTAACCCCCACTATATTGCCTGGGTTTGCAAAATCCTACTAACTGTCCTGGCTTGAGACAATTCACACCTCTTTAACCTGTGATTATCCATCTCTCCAAACACACTGTTCATACCGAAAAGACTTGATTCCAACCATTATTCACATTCCAATCTGTAATCATCTTGCAATTGTGTCTTTGCCTATACATGCCATATTTGTGAACTAACCTCCGCTCACCTGATGAAGGAGCAGCGCTCCGAAACTCGTGATTCCAAATAAACATGTTGGGCTTTAACCTGGTGTTGTGAGATTTTTTACTGTGCCCACCGCAGTCCCACGCCGGCATCTCCACATAATTAGGAACATAGTGCTCATAAAGGGACCAGCGAAATCCACATGTGACCATGCCCAAGGTCGACCAGGCCACTCCCACAGGTGCAAGTGAGCCAAAGGAGGCAGTGTTTTCTGCGATTGGCATTGATCACAATGCTTTACTGGATTTTCAATATCTTTATCAATGCCTGGCCACCAAATAGAACTCCTTGTGAGCATCTTCATTTTAGTCTGACCTGGGTGAGCATTGTGTAATTCCTGCAATAATGTTCCTCCTGTTGGTGCAGGAGCCACTGCTCCAGACCACACAGTAACAGTCCATCCACAGCAGTAACGTTCCTCTTGCTGGGCCAGGAGCCACTGCTCTTGACCTGCACAGTAACACTCCATCCTCACAGCTCCAGAGCTGGAAAGGTTTGAATTAATCTTGACATGTCGAAATGTCATCCAACGAAAACCATCCGCTTTACTCTGGACAGGACTGGGTCTGTGTGTGTCCAATTCCAGATTCGCTTTGACAATAACAGCAGCATATCCAAGACATTGAGGGCTAACACTAACTACTTGTGGTACTGAGGGTGGTGATGTTGTTTGAGGCAGAGGAAGATGACTCAGGGCATCAGTATTCGATATTTTGGTACCTGGTTTATGTCGGAGCTGCTGTATGAAAGCCCACAATTAGACTCTGGCTGATGCAGTAGGTGGAATAGACTTTTCTTTGCAAAAAAATCCTAATAATAGCTTGTGATCACAAATTTACACCCGTAAACATACAGGTGTGATTTTTTAAACTCCGTAACTGATGACTACTACTCCTTTCTCAACTTGGGAGTATTTTCTCTCGGCAATCACGAGTACAGAAATTAGATAGAGAATCTGGTGAACTGGTGTGACGACAATAATCTCTCCCTCAATGTTAACAAAACAAAGGAGATAGTCATCGACTGCAGGAAGGGTAGTGGAGGACATGCCCCTGTCCACATCAACGGGAACGAAGTAAAAATGTTCAAGAGCTTCAAGTTTTTAGGTGTCCAGGTCACCAGCAACCTATCCTGGTTCCTCCATGTGGACATTATAGTTAAGAAAGCCCACCAACACCTCTACTTTCTCAAGAGACTAAGGAAATTTGGCATGTCAGCTACAACTCAGTAAGTTCGACAGATGCACCAAGGAAAGCATTCTTTCTGGTTTTATCACACCTTGGTATGGCTCCTGCTGTGTCCAAGACCGCAAGAAACTACAAAAGGTCGTGAATGTAGCCCAATCCATCACGCAAATCAGCCTCCCATCCATTGACTCAGTCTACGCTTCCTGCTGCCTCGCCAAAGCAGCTAGCATAATTAAGGACCCCAGACACACTCTCTTCCACCTTCTGTCAGGAAAAAGATACAAAAGTCTGAGGTCACGTACCAACCGACTCACTTCTTCCTTGCTGCCATCAGACATTTGAATGGACCTACCTCGCATTAAGTTGATCTTTCTCTACACCCTAGCTATGACTGTAACTCTACATTGTGCATTCTCTCCTTTCCTTCTCCATGAATGGTATGCTTTGTCTGTATAATGTGCAAAAAAAAATACTTTTCACTGTACTAATACATGTGACAATAATAAATCAAATCAGTTAAGGTTCATGATACAAAAGCGATGGGCCGTTCTACGCCATCTTCCAGTCTATGAGACAAAACTGTCCCTGGTGAAACATCACACATTAGGAATATTTCTCTCTTTGGAGTGAAGTGGATTAGTAAATCTGAAGATTGTAAAGCAAATTTAACTTTCTTGAAAGCTTTTTGTGATTTGGTCCAGTACCAATTTTGATAGTTTTTTAAAAGCAGGTGTACCGGTGCCAATAATGTTGATAATTTGGTATAAACCAACCATAATAATTGACCATACTCAAAAAAGATTTCAGTTCTGACACATTTCTAAGTACTGGTGCTTCCCTTAAAGCTTTTATTTTTTCTTCTAGAAGGTGTAGCCCTTTGGCATCGACTTTCAAACCAAGGTAAGTGGCCTTGTGAGACTGAAGGAAACACTTCTCGCTTTTAAGTCACACACCCGCCTCTCTTAAACACCTTGCAAGGTTTGCCAAATACTCCTCTGGGAAAACTCTTGTTATTAAAACATCATCTGGGTATACCACTACTTTGGGTATGTCTTGCAGTAAACTTTCCATGATTCCTCTTCTGAATCATGTTCTGAATTGTGCAGTGGTGTCCAGGTTTGGTTTTGTTTAATCGAAGTATATTTTGTTTAGGCGCTTAATTCGGATGTGGCCTCTCCGATTGCAGCAAAATCAGATAGAATCCCAGAATATACATTTTTCCCAATCTATAACATTCATCAGAATTTCTGGTTTGTTGATCCGTTTTCATTTTCTTCTGACCCCTGCCTTGCTCATTGAGTTTCTGCTCTGTCTCTTCTGCGCACTCAACTCTCCCAACTTGCCAAAGTTTTGCATCACAGCTGATTCACCTCGCCAGTATGCGCGCATTGTAACCCGAGAGTGTCTATTTCTGCCTGAGCTATTTCCATTGCTTTCTCCAAGGAAAGCTTATCCTCTGCCAGTAGTTTTTCTTTAAGGTTTGTTCTTTATGCCACAAACTAACTTGTCTCGCAATATGTCATTTAGCAGAGGTCCAGATTCACATGGCTCAGCCAATTTTTTTTCTCTTGCCATGTATGTCGCAATCGTCCTGCCTGGGTCCCTTACAACAGAGATTAACTTAAAATGCTGCATGATGATAGACAATCTTGAGTTATAATGGTCCTTAACCAATGTTATCAGCTGATCAAAAGCCTTAGTATCTGGAGTTTCTGGGGATTTCTAATAAGCCTGAAGTCCACATACCATAAGCAGAATGCCATTTTGCTTAGCTTCTCCTGTAATTTCATCAGCAGCGATGAAATAGTGGAGTTAGGGTTCATACATCAAGCCCACTGATCAGTCTCTGGGCCAAAAGCATCGATTTTTCCCAAAGAGGTAGTTATTTTTAAAAAGCCAGACTTTTTTCCCCTTCGATTCCAGGAGCTGGTGACTGCCGTCCTGATTTACCCCATTGCCAAATGTAGCAATTACCAGGCTCTACAATTATTGGCAGGTGAAAGTAATTGAATGATTTGTTCATAAGAGCTATTTACAAAGGAGGACAATGAAGCTCTCCAAACTCTTCAATGGCCGAGCTCAACACTGTTCTCCAATTGCTGCTTAGCCCAGAGCTCCACTGTTGCTCCGTGTTCCTCGACTCACGCTATCCCGCTGAGTATCTCTGCAGCAGTAACACAACAAGCCTAAAGGCTTTGTGTCTTAACGCACGGAGCATGAACTTTCCTTCAATAAGTCACTGTTATGAGTCGAGGCTTTCTCGATGTGATACCTCACACTAGTAAAAGAGGAAATCAGTGCAATAGTGAAGGAAATATGGGCTCAGAAAATCATGATGTGGATCGTTATGAATGAATCGTTAAGAAACACGAAGGGGCAGAAAACATTGTTTGGGGATTGTCTATAGGCCCCTAACGGAGATTTAAGTGAAGGTAATAAACAAGAAGTCAGAGTTGTATGCAATAAAGGTGCATCTGTAATCATTGGTGGCTTTAGATTGGACAAACCAAACTAGCAATGGAATTTGTAAGATTCATTCATGGGACATGGGCGTTGCTGGGCATTTATTGCCCATCCCTAGTTGCCCTTGGAGGACAGTTGAGAGTCAACCACATTGCTGTGGCTCTGGAGTCACATGTAAGCCAGACCAGCTAAGGGCAGAAGATTTCCTCCTTTTTACTGCAAATGGACAAAGGTTTCATGATCATCAGTAGGTTCTTAATTCCAGATTTTTAAAAACATTCCCAATTCCACCATCTGCCGTGGCAGGATTCGAACCCAGATCCTCAGAACATAGGCTAAGTTTCTGGATTAATAGTCTAGCCATAATACCATTAGGCTAGCATCTCCCTGGTGGAGGTGGTGCTCCTGGAATGTGTATGTGATGGTTTTTAGACCAATATGTTGAGGAACCAATCAGAGAACAGGCTATTCTAGACGGGTGCTGTGCATTAAGAAAGGATTAATTAACAATCTTGTTGTGAAGAGTCCCCTGGGAAGAGTGACCATAGTATGATAGAACTTTTCATTAAGATGGAGAGTGAGGTTGTTGAATCTGAACTGGGACCCTGAATCTAAATAAAGGGAGCAATGAGTGTATGAGGCATGAATTGGAAGGGTAGATTGGGGAACTTCACTAAAGGGGTTGATGGTGGATAGGCAGTGGTTCATATTTGAAGAACATGTGAATGAATTACAACAATTATTCATTCCTGTCTGACTCAAAAATAAAAGGAAAGGTGGCACAACCACAGCTTAAAAAAAGTTAGGGACAATATTAAATCCAAAAAGGAGGCGTACAGAATTGCCAGAAAAAGCAGCAAGCCTGAGGATTGGGAGCATTTTAGAATTCAACAAAAGAGGACAACAAAATTGATGGAGAAGTGTTTTGGCATGTCAGCCAAGATGGTTTATCAACTTTCAACAAACTGAGAAAGATTTGGAACTGTAAAAATATTTCCCTGAAAACCGGTTACGTTCTATCGTGTAAAAATGGTTTTCACACTCCTATTGGTCCAATTGCGTTGGTCAAATCTGTCTTTAGAATTTAAGATGCCGCTAATTCTTCCTTAAACGCAGGGAAGACTATTCGATGAGATTTATGTCCTAAATTCATTCGGCTGCCATGGTGCAATATTCCTTAAAAGCCTAGTCTAGCATACATCCTATCGATCTCAGACTTAAAATTAATAGGATTAGAATTATAGAATCCTTACAGCGCAGAAGGAGACCATCGGCCCATTGAGTCTGCACCGACGCTTACCCTGTAACCCCACATATTTATCTCACGAATCCCCCTAACCTAGAGGCAATTTAGCATGGCCAATTAACCTAACCCGCACATCTTTGGACTGTGGGAGGAAACTGGAGCATCCAGAGGAAACCCACGAAGACACGGGGAGAACATGCAGACTCCGCATGGACAGTGACCCAAGGCCGGAATTGAATCCTTTCTGTTTTTTGTGTTTTGCCGTTTTACTCTTTCCTACCTTCTTACCTGAAGTGATTCCTGACTCCAGTGAGATTTGCCTCAGTGCTGCCTCTCCAAAATGAATGTTAGTGGGTGTGTCTGCTTTGCAAACTGGTTTAAATACTCTGCTGTGATCCATACAGTGAAAAACACTGAGGAGGGTGTTTTAGTTGAGTCGGGCAGCCTGGTCGGTGCAGACTTGGAAGGCCGAAGGGCCTGTTCCTGTGCCGCAATTTTCTCTGTTCTTTGTTCTTTGAGTCAGTCAAGTGCATCGAGTAAGATTCCACACCAGTTTCATATGTGGTAATCATGGGCAACACTTTATACATAGAACAAAATGTACTTACTTGGAACAACTGTTGTGGGCACTACCTCAGGACACGAGAGTGGTTTGAAAGTGTTGACAATGTCCTGCATGTTTGTGGTGTCACCATCTGACCCAGTCTTGAACTTTGTTACTCTTTTCATTCTTTCCCAGTTGTAGCTGGATTAGTCACTGCAGTCTGTAAATACAAAACTGCAAAACCTTTGGGGATGATGTGTCGAACAACTAAATCAATGAAAGGTCATTAAATTAGGCATCCAAGATCTCTGCGCTCTCTTAAGAAGACATGATTTTAGTTGCTCCAATATTGAGGGCTGTGCCTTCAGCTGCCTGGGTCCAAAGCTCTGCAACTTTCCCCTAAACTCTGTCTATCTCTCCTTTAAGATGATCCTTAAAATTTACCACTTTGACCAAACCTTTGGTCACCTGTCCTGATAGTTCCTTATTTGGCTCAGATTTACTTTGATAATGTACCTGTGAAGTGGCTTGTCATATTTCTCTACATTAAAAGCAGTATATAATTGGAATTGGTAAATGTTGCCAGATTTGTCATGTTTGAAGAAGTCTTGTTCAGAACACTTCTGGACAGAGGAGGGATGCAAAACTTTTCATTTCTTCCCTCTGTCCGAAAGCAGATTGTGGCATGTTTCCGTAGACCCTCTGTTTGTGAGGTCAATTTTTTAAGTGACTCGCACCAAACTCTCTTTGGAGCTAAATTAGAAATTTATTCACACATTCAAACCCAAGGAATGGATGAAACTTCACACACATAAGCAAGCAAGTGATTCATAGGAAAGAGGAGTTCTTACAACTTAAAAAGAAAAAGAACCACAAATCTGGATATCAGTTCATATGGTTGGCAGGACCCCAGAAGGTCAGAGTCCAGTAAGGGTTCCTTCTTGGAGGAGTTACAGTTCAGGCAGGTCCTACTAGCTGAGGCAGAAGTTGCAGAATTTCTTTAAGTTGAGAATGGTGTAGTAGGATGAGGTCGGTACACCTAGAGTTAGTCTGTCCAGAAGGTGATGGCAGGAATCTTCCAGGGCTACACTTGATGGAGGCTGTTGTTAGCCTGGAGTCCTGTTGTGGTTTTGGAAGGCTGAGATTAATCAGCAGAATGAGTTGCAAGTCTAGAAATATAATAACACTTACCAAAGGCCAGAAGTTTAGATTATGTGATGTTGCTCATTAATGAGTCCGTTGCAGACTAACAGGCAGTTTCATAGAAACATAGAAAATAGGAGCAGAAGTAGGCCCTTCTAGCCTGCTCCACCATTCAATATGATCATGGGTGATCATGCACTTTCAGTATTCCACTCCCACTTTCTCTCCATATCCCTTGATCCTTTTAGCCACAAGGGCCACGTCCGGCTCCCTCTTGAACATATCGAATGAACTGGCCCCAACAGCTTTCTGTGGTAGAGAGTTCCTCAGGTTCGCAACTCTCTGAGTGAAGAAGTTCTTCCTCATCTCAGTCCTGAATGGCTTACCCCTTATTCTTAGACTGTAGCCCCTTGTTCTGCACTTCCCCAACATCAGGAACATTCTTCCTGCATCAAGCCTGTCCAGTCCCATCAGGATTTTATATGTTTCTATGAGATCCCCTCCCATTCTTCTGAAATCCAGTGAGTACAAGCCCAATCAATCCAGTCTCTCTTCATGTCAGCTCTGCCATTCCAGGAATCAGTCTGGTGAACCTTCACTGGACTCCCTCAATAGCAAGAATGTCCTTCCTCAGACTGGGAGACCAAAACTGCACACAATACTCGAAGTGTGGCCTCACCAAGGCCCTGTATAACTGCAGCAAAACATTCATACTCCTATACTTAAATCCTCTTGCTATGGAGGCCAGCATGCCATTAGCTTTCCTGACCGTCTGCTGTACCTGCATGCCAACCTTCAGCGACTGTTACACCATGACACCCAGGTCACATTGCACTTCCCCTTTTCCTAAACTGCCACCATTCAGATAATAATTGTCCTTCCTGGTTTTGCCACCAAAGTGGATAACCTCACATTTATCCACATTATATTGCATTTGCCAAGTATTTGCCCACTCAGGCAGCCAGTCCAAGTCACCCTGCCACCTCTTAGCATCCTCCTCACTGCACACACTGCCACCCAGCTTAGCGTTGTCTGCAAATTTGGAGATATTGCATTCAATATGGAGTGGCACGGTGGTTAGCAGTGCTGCCTGACAGCGCCAGGGACCTGAGTTCGATTCCCAGCTTGGTTCACCGTCTGTGTGGAGTTGCATGTTCTCCCTATGTCTGCGTGGGTTTCCTCCAGGTCTCCTCCCACACTTCAAACATATGCAGGTTAGGTAGATTGGCCATGCTAAATTGCCCCTTAGTGTCAGGGGGGACTAGCTAGGGTAAATGCATGGGGTTATTGGGCTGGGGCCTAGGTAGGATTGTGGTCAGTGCAGACTCGATGTGCCGAATGGCCTCCTTCTGCACTGTAGGGTTCTATGGTAATTCCATCGTCCAAATCATTAATGTATATTGTGAACAGCTGGGGTCCCAGCACTAAACCTTGCAGTGCCCTATTAGTCACTGTCTACCACTCTGAAAAGGACTCGTTTATTCCCACTCTCTGCTTCCTATCTGCCAACCAGTTTTCTATCCACGTCAATACATTACCCTCAATACCATGAGCTTTAATTTTGCTTACTAATCTCTTGTGTGGGACCTTGTCAAAAGCGTTTTGAAAGTCCCGATACACAACATCCACTGGTTCGCCCTTGTCCACTCTACTCGTCACATCCTCAAAACATTCCAGAAGATTTGTCAAGCACGATTTCCCTTTAATGTATCCATGCTGACTTGGACCAATCCCGTCACCGCTTTCCAAATGCTCAGTTATTACATCCTTAATAATTGAGATGATGTGGAGTTGCTGGCATTGGACTGGGTTGGGCAGACTAAAAAGTCTCACAACACCAGGTTAAAGTCCAACAGGTTTATTTGGAATCACGAGCTTTCAGAGTGCTGCTCCTTCATCAGGTGAGTTAATAATTGACTCCTGCATTTTCCCCACCGCCAATGTCAGGCTAACCAGTCTATAATTCCCCGTTTGCTTTGTCCTTCTGCCATTCTATAATTGAGATCAACCAAAGAATATTTCTTTTTCTCTCAGCAGATAGAGACAAATAATGTCTTATTCATCTACCAAACGCCAGAGCTTAATGTCCATCCTCTGCTACCGTGTTAAATCCAATAATTACATGTTGAGAAAAGGATGAGTCTGGAGCCAGCCTGTGCATTAAGGCAGATTTATTTCCAAATCTGCAGAGTAAAGCCACAAACTCATCCAATTCTCCCAATATCCAGTGTGAACTACGTTTTATTCTCCTCTCTGAAGCCCTGATACCTCCCCAATTGGTGGTAGTTACTCTTGATTACTGACTTAAAGCATGAACTCTATTGTAGCACAGTTAAAACATTCATATTCTAAGGCAGGATGTACTTGCCATAGAGGGAGTGCAGCAAAGGATCACCAGACTGATCCCTGGATTTCTGGGATAGCACGATTGTCCTACGAGGAGAGATTTGGGTTGACTAGACTTGTCTTCATTGGAGTTTAGAAGAATGAGAGAGGGTCTAATTGAAATGTATAAAATTCTGACAGAGCTCAACAGACTGGATGCAGGGAATCGCGTCTTTGGGTGGGGGGACGGAGAGGGGTCTGGAACAAGGGGGACACAGTCTCAGGATCCGGGATGGGCCATTTAGGACTTTGTTGCTGCGCCTGCCGCACAGTCTGTTTTAACCCTTATACAGTGGACAAAGAATTGCGAATAGATCTCGTGTTAATGCAACAATATTTATTTACACACAATTAATAATCACCTACCCAATCAACAATAAGCTATCTTACAGAATACTAAAGTTCAAGTCCAATACTAGACCTTGACTTAACTTTTGCGTGACTGGCGAGTACCCAGGCAGATATTGGCCTTCATCCGCATGTTGGTCTCTGTAGTCCTCTGCGTAGTCTGGTCCTTTGGTCTGGTCTGATACTCTGGCTCTGGTCTTCCTTCCTTCTTGGGTGGGGTGGCTCTCCTTGTGCTGATCGTTGCTGGTGGTGGTCGACGTTGTTATCGTTCGTTGGGGGAGAGAGAGAGAGATTCTTCCGTTGCGCAGCACCCTTTGTACTTTGTTTGTTTTCGTGCCCTTTTGGCTATTGCCAATCAATCAGGACTTGATCACCCTCATCAATAGGGTCCAATCAGGTGCTGTCACCCCGATCTCTGGGTGTGTACCCAATGGCCATGCCTGTAGGTTCTGGAGGCACGTAGGTCACACACCTCTTTCCCAAATAAGGGGTTGAGGTGCCCCTATGTCTGGTAAACAATCCAGTTTGACCAGAAAGTGTCCTTTGTCCTGGAGATGGCCTATATCCTGTGTATTCCAGCTCCTGTAGCTGCAGCCTGTTTCTCTCTGTCCAATTTATTTTGAGGCTGCAGCCTGTCTGTTTCAGCGCTTGTCCAATTATCCCAGCATGCCCTTGCAAACCACCATCTTAGGTGGCCTGTTTGGCCACAACTTATATGAGGGGAAATTTCTTTATCCAGAGCTTGGTGAACCTGTGGAATTCTCTACCACAGTAAGCTGTGGAAGCCAAATCACTGAATATATTTAAGAAGGAATTAGATAGATTTCTAGACTCTAAAGGTGCCAAGGGATAGGAGGAGAGCGCTGGAGTATGGTGCTGAGATAGAGGATCAGCCATGATTATATTGTATTGTGGAGCAGGCTCAAAGGGCCAAATGGCCTACCCATGCTCCTAGTTTCTATAGTAGCAGGAAAGAGAGGGTGGGGTGTGGGATGGAGTCAGATTTACCACTCCTGGATACAGATTGGAGACAGCCATTAGTGGCTGCTGATTGCAGAGGCGGGCTGTTTAAAATCCCCGCCTTCTTTTCTGGTATTTTGCCTATTATTTTCTAAAATTTTATGCTCTCTATCCCTCGTTGCTCAGATCTTATCATCCTCCCAACCATTCCTCGTGAAACCTCCATGCCCCCTTCCCTCATACCAACTCATTCCCTACAGCCATTCCCATAGCCCCATGCCAATGCATGCCCCCAAGCCCCCTTACATCCTCCATGCCAATTCATGCAGCATCCATAATTGGCACACCTCAGGAGCCATGTTGATATGAAATAAAATAAAGGTCTAAGTATCATTTAGATGCTTTACTACAGTAAAAATAGCTGCCATTCATGGAGGTCAATTCAAAACTTTAAAATTCCTTCAATTACTGAATCCCTTATATAAAAAAACAGCTAGTTATTTAATAACCCCATTCAACTACCAATCAAACTCACAATAGCCCTACCCTCCACCCAGCAGCTGGGATAATTGTAGGTTTTGGAAAGTAGCCAACCATTAACAATTATATAACGAGAATCCTTGGAGGAATGTCAGCACACAGCTATTGTAATTGCTGGAACAGATTTCATTTCAACTCTCGATGACATAGACATGCTCACTTTCAAAGGGCTATGATTTTAAATAACTTCACAGTTAGTCGGTTCTGCAAATCTTTGAAGAATGTCTTTTCTCAGAATTCCTTGTTGGATAAAGGAGCAGAAGTGTCTCAATCCTGCCTCCCCAAGCATAATGATGGAAGGTGTCGCAGACTGTGCTATTAAGTGATACTTCCTCAGAAATAACCTGCTGACTGATGCTCATTTTGGGTTTTGCTAGTTGATGATTTCATTGTGTTCAATACCATTCACAACTCCTATGAAAATGAAACAATCTATGTCCATATCAACGTTCAGACTTGGGCAAGTAACATTTCTATCATACAGTTACCAGGTAATAACCATCTATAAACATCTCAAATCGAACCACCTCCCCTTGACGTTACCATCACTGAATCCCCCATTATCAGCATCCTGGGGGTTACCATTGACCAGAAATTGAACTGGACCCAGCCATGTAAATACTGTGGTTTCAAGAGCAGGTCAAAGACTGGGAATCCTATTGAGAGTAACTCACGTCCTGATTCCCAAAATTTGTCCACCATCTACCAGTCACAAGTCAGGAGTGTGATGGAATACTCCCCACTTGCCTGGATGAGCACAACTTCAATAACACTCAAGAAGCTCAACACCATCCAGGACAAAGCCCTGCTTGATTGGTACCACATCCACAAACATTCACTCCCTCCACCACTGACGCACAGTGGTATCTGTGTGTGCCATCTACAAGATTCACTGCTGCAACTCACCAAGGATCCTTTGACAGCACCTTCCAAACCCGTGACCTCTACCATGTAGCAGATTAAGAGCAGCAGATATCTGGGAACACCACCACCTGGAGATTCCCCTTCAGTTACTCACCATCCTGACTTGGCAATATATTGGTCATTCCTTCACTGTCGCTGGGTCAAAATCCTGGAACTCCCTTCTTAACAGCACTGTAGGTGTACCTACACTACACGGACTGCAGTGGCTCAAGAACGCAGCTCACCAGCACCTTACCAAGGAGCAATCAGCGATGGGCAATAAATATTGGCCGAGCCAGTGACGCCCACACCCAGAAAAAGCCCTCCAACCTCTGCCTGCACTGACTGGGGTCATTCCCAGGGGTCCCTGAGTCTCTGGGTTCACTGCTTGTTATTGGCCCTTCTCTTCCAGCCCCCCACTGTAAACCCCCTGTCCTCTCAGTGTGTATATGGAGGTTTCCCACTCTGTGAAGATCAGGGACTTTAGCTCAGAAAATGCCTGCAGTCTGAGGAGAATGTGAAAACATTTAGTCCATTGTTTGGTGATGCAAAGTCATTCGATTCTGATACTGCTTTAAAGGAAGATTTGAGTCACCCATTTGACACTGCGTTTACTAAACAACTCCGAGCTCACAAGAGCTGTCAAAACAACTTTCTGAAACAAATCTTGACAAACCAATCAGGTAGAGTGTTGTTATCAGGCAGGCTTCCTTCAAATAACCTTGAGATGGATTTGCTGAAAAAACATATCTGCTCCAGGCTGAGGAAGCAGATTACTAGTTACTCTGAGGTCATAAATCTCATTATTCCTGTATTCCTTCTGTATCATCAACCACAACTTGGCATGTTAGCAATCCAGTGCTACATTTTCTCTTGACTCTGTTTTTGGGGAAGTTTCTCCAATTGTTGAGGAATTGCAATGTCCTTGTCAGTGTTACTAGTCAGCCTTGCATCAAAGTACCAGCTGTGGGATCTGTCTGCACCTTACTCAAGTTCACATTCCCCTGTGTTATACATGATTTCAGCAGTCACTGGGAACGCAATTGCTTCACAATCAGGAAGTTCTGAACTTCAGCCACGCTCATCAACAACAATCTGCATTTATAGAACAACTTTAATGTAGTAAAACATCCCAACACTGCTTACATCTGACAAAATCCGGCACTGACGCACAAAAGGCAATATTAGGCGTGGTGACCAAACGCTTGGTTAAAGAATGTCCTAAAGGTGGACAGCGAGACAATAAGGTTCATGCAAGGGAATTCCCGAGTGTAGGGCCCAGGGACCTGAGGGCATAGCCAGCAAGGATGGAGTGATTAAAATCAGGGGCATAAAAGTCTCCAGAATTGGAGGAGTGCAGAGATATCGGTGTGGGAGATTAAAGAGACAAGGATCTTGCACTGTCAGATGGTCTGTACTGAGGGAATGCAGTACTGTCAGAGGGCCAGTACTGAGGGAATGCTGCAGTGTCAGATGGTCAGTACTGAGGGAGTGCTGCACTGTCAGAGGGTCGGTACTGAGAGAGTGTTGCACTGTCAGAGGGTCAGTACTGAGGGAGTGCTGCACTGTCAGTGGGTCAGTACTGAGGGAGTGCTGCACTGTCAGGGTCAGTGCTGAGGGAGTGCTGTACTGTCAGAGGGTCAGTGCTGAGGGAGTGCCGCACTGTCAGGGTCAGTGCTGAGGGAATGTTGTACTGTCAGAGGGTCAGTGCTGAGGGAGTGCTGCACTGTCAGGGTCAGTGCTGAGGGAGTGTTGTACTGTCAGAGGGTCAGTGCTGAGGGAGTGCTGCACTGTCAGGGTCAGTGCTGAGGGAGTGTTGTACTGTCAGAGGGTCAGTGCTGAGGGAGTGCTGCACTGTCAGGGTCAGTACTGAGGGAGTGTTGTACTGTCAGAGGGTCAGTACTGAGGGAGTGCTGCACTGTCAGTGGGTCAGTACTGAGGGAATGCTGCACTGTCAGAGGGTCAGTACTGAGGGAGTGCTGCACTGTCAGGGTCAGTGCTGAGGGAGTGTTGTACTGTCAGAGGGTCAGTGCTGAGGGAGTGTTGCCTGTCAGAGGGTCAGTGCTGAGGGAAACGCTGCATTGTCAGAGGTACTGTCCTTGAAATGAGACATTAATACAAGGCCCTATCTGACGCACTCAGATGGACAGATAGGATTCCAGGGCCCTGTTTTGAATGTGGGTGGGGTTTCGCCCCCCCCAGTCTCTTGGTAAAAATTCATGCCTGAGCTAACATCACTAAAACAAATGGTCTGGTTAACACTTCAGTGCTGTTGTGGGATCTTGCTGTGTACGAATTGGCTGACCTGTTTCTTACAATATAACAGTGACTCCAATTTAAAGTGTTTTATTTTCTGTTGGGTGCTTTAGGATACTGTGAGGTTGAGAGGAAGACTCTAGAAAGGCAAGTTCTTCCTCTCTTTCCCTGTTTGCTATTTGTCCTTCATTCTGGTTCCTGCTGCAGCTGTTCAAAGGTCTCATCCCAGCCGGGGATGGCATTCCTGACCTGCGCTGGAATGATTTGACACTCATTTATTACCACGCCAGCCACACAATCTTTGCAACTGTGAACAATCGGCCCGTGCTCAAACTCACAGAAACTTCCTATATTAACGTTTTGTAATGTGCCTGAAAAGAAATATTCAGCCAACTTCCGCAAGAATCAAAATTCAAACACGGTAGATCCAGGAAACCCCAAATAGAAAGAGAAACTGTAAGAAATACTCATCAGGTCTCCACTTCTATGGAGAGGATGGATTGGAAGCTGGTGGAGCGTCCAAGTTTGGGAGCAGCTGAAAGGCCAAAACCGAAAAAATGAACAGCTACTCCTAGGAGAGAGCGATTGCCAAGTAACAGGGCTGTATTTGCTGTCAATACCGTGTGTGTGCAGTTGTACTGCTTTACACTGTCACATCATTGTGAGTGGCAGGATGGGCAGTGCAAGGGAAGGTTTGATTATCAAAAAAGGAATTTTCCCAAGACTTTTGGAAGGTATTTCAAGCAAATATAGGCGCTATAGTAAGAAAATGTCATACAAGGCCTGTCTCCAAACCAGAAAAAAAAACTCACATTGCAACCAACAATGTTCGCCCTCAGCCCCCCACCAAAGGGCACACTGGCCGCTTTCCTGGGCATGGTTTAACCCGCTCACCATCTCACTCTGGGTCTCACTGTTCTTTTTATTAATTTGTGGGACATGGCCGTCGCCGGCTGGCCAGCAATAATTGCCCATCCCTAGTTGCCCAAGGGCAGTTGAGAGTCAACCACATTGCTGTGAGTCTGGAATCACACATAGGCAGGCATGTAAGGACAGCAGATTTCCTTCCGTAAAGGACATTAGTGAACCTAATGGATTTTTCTGACAATCACGGTTTCATGGTCATGAGTAGATTCTTAATTCCAGATATTTTTATTGAATTCAAATTTTACCACTGCCATGACAGGATTTGAACCTGGGTCCCCCAGAACATGAGCTGAGTTTCTGGATTAATAGTCCAGCAATAATACCAGTAGGCCATCGCTTCCCCAGCTACAACGACACATTATTCATTCAGGTCCACAACCACAGCATTCTGATTGGCTTACACACATCCCCCGTCCTCTCAAACTGACATTCACCCTGACTATTGGTCAATGTGGATGTCAATCATATTCAGGTCCCCAATCCTGCTCCACTATCTGGTTTGGTTCCACAGCAGCCACTATGCAACAGCTCTTTGTTGGCACAGTGTCCCCTGCCATTGGTTTTCCTGCACATGCGCAGATGGGTAATGGGAGCCAAATTGTGCTGTTGAGAGACACGGTGCATTCAGAAACGTGAATCGCTCCATTAGAGCCTAGTTTGCACAAACCTTTGGGTTTTTTGTCATATCCACGTTTCACAAACTTCCTGAAAAATGTCAGTGAAAATCAGGGGAGGATTAGGTGGCAACGGAAACAATTAATCAAGGTGATTGAGCGTGGGGATTAATAGAGGGGATTAATTGAGAAGATTACTCGAGGATTAATCAAGGGAATAAATTGAGGGGATTAGTTGAGGAGTTAACCAAGGGGATTAATCGAGGGAATTAACTGTGAAGATTAATTGAAGAGATTATTCAAGGGGATTAATAGTGGAGGTGAATTGAGAGGATTAATCGAGGGAATTAATCGAGGAGATTAATTGAGCAGATTAATCGAGGGAATTAATCGAGGAGATTAACTGAGCAGATTAATCGAGGGGATTAATCCTTCTCAGGGAAATATGACAATAGACATTCAGCTTTTTTATCTGCTTTTGGGAGAGGCATTTGTTCACAATATTTGTGCTACCAGATTGCAAAGTAACAGAATCAAACTTTAATGAGAGGGATGGTCCTATCAGTAATTAACACCTTAGAGGGGCCAGTCAGGGGACAATGGGAAATGACATCAAGAGATCATCCTCGAGAAACCAATCCGAAATTGATCATACCCATTGATCACACACACCTTAAGCTAATTAAGAATTAGCCTCGCCTCATTTGGGCCAATCAGGATGCAGTAATATTATTGACTACGCTCTGGGTTGTGGCTTGGGAATGGCTAATGAACAGCAGCTGTCACTGAAGAAGGTATCCAGAACCTGCTGTCCACAGACAAGTGGAATTTACAGAGAGAGAACAGAGACTGAGTGTCAACCTGTTGCCAGCTGAACCAGGAAGCAAGAGCCATCGTACACTGGTCAAATCCTGCCCTGCTGGGATAAGTATCAATCCAGAACTT
Organism: Mustelus asterias; assembly: GCF_964213995.1. Taxonomy (NCBI): domain Eukaryota; kingdom Metazoa; phylum Chordata; class Chondrichthyes; order Carcharhiniformes; family Triakidae; genus Mustelus; species Mustelus asterias. Next base: position 47,327 of record NW_027591443.1, on the reverse strand, counting down.
ATTAAAATTTCCTGAGTTACTATACCAAACAGTCTCCTGTTGCCTTCAGGGTTAAAGTCTCAAACGAAAACAATTAGAATTTAAGTTCAAATTTAGAACTTAAAGACAGACAGCAGAGGGTGTGGATCTGGTGTTTTCAGGTTGACAGGCTGTAAGTGTTGGATTGTTTGATGGTTCAGTGTCAGGAGCACAGCTAGTTACAATCTATACTCGTGTGCCTGATTTTAATCGCTCCACCCATTGGTGACCATGCTCAGGACCTAAATCCTAAACTCTGGAACTCCCTCCCTGCACCTCACCGCCTCTCTCTGCTCCTCAGGAAACTGGTTAAAACCGACCTCTTTGACCAAACCGTTTGACCGAATGTCTGCAGATGTGGCTCAGTGTGGTAGTTTGTTTTATAACGCTCCTGTGAAACACGATGGGACATTTTATCACATTAAAGTTGTTGTTGTTGAAGTGACTGAGAATATCCAGGCTTGGTGACAACACAAAGCCAGGTGGAAAGGTAAGTTTTGAAGGTTCGATATCCCGGGTTGTTGAGTTGCCAATCCTGCCCATTACTCAACCATGCCTCTGTGATGGCTATAATATCACACTCCCACACGTCAATCATCACCCTTAACTCATCCGTTTTACCTGCAATATTCCTGGCATTAAAGTCGAGGCCATCCAGCCTGGCCTTACTCCCATGAAACTTAATACAGCTGCACGCCCTCTGTTTGTTTGTTTTGCTGTATGATTCCGTGCCCTTATTCTGCTAACATTCTGTGTCCTCCTCGCCCTGCCAAATTAGTTTGAACTTGTGGCCAAACGGGCCATCTAAAATGGTGATTTGCAAAGCACTCTCGGACAATTGGGCAAGAACTGAAATGACAGGCTGCAGTTTAAAGACAGAGATAAACAGGCTGCAACCCTGACGAGTGAATAAACAGGATATGTTTCATCTCCAGGGTGAAAGAGACTTTCTGGTCACACTGGGTTGTTTACCAGATATAAGGGCACCATGACCCCTTATTTAGGAGGGAGGTATGTGACCTATGTGCCTCCAGCACCTACAGACATGGCCATTGGGGACACACCCAGAGATCGGTGTGGCAGCACCTGATTGGACTCTTATTGATCAGGGTGATCAAGTCCTGATCGATTGATTGGCAATGGCCAAAAGGGGCGTGAAACCCTACGAGGTATAAAGGGTGCTGCGCAACCAGGAATCTCTCTCTCTCTCTCTCTTTCTTTCGCTCTCTCTCTCGCTCTCTCTCTGACCCCACGAACGAGCTACAACACCGGTGAACATCACCAGCAACGACCAGCACGAGGAGAGCCACCACACCCAAGAAGGAAGGAAGACCAGAGCCAGAGTGCCAGACCAGACCAAAAGACCAGACTATGCAGAGGATGACCGAGACCAACGCAAAGATAAAGGCCAATATCTGCTTGGGTACTTGCCAGTCACGCAAAGCTAAGTTAAGGTCTTATATCATAGAATCATAGAAACCCTACAGTGCAGAAGGAGGCCATTCGGCCCATCGAGTCTGCACCGACCACAATCCCACCCAGGCCCTACCACCACATATTTACCCGCTAATCCCTCTAACCTATGCATCCCAGGACTCTAAGGGGCAATTTTTAACCTGGCCAATCAACCTAACCCGCACATCTTTGGACTGTGGGAAGAAACCGGAGCACCCGGAGGAAACCCACGCAGACACGAGGAGAATGTGCAAACTCCACACAGACAGTGACCCGAGCCGGGAATCGAACCCAGGACCCTGGAGCTGTGAAGCAGCAGTGCTAACCACTGTGCTACATATTGGACTTGAACTTTAGTATCTTCCTGTAAGATAACTTATCGTTGGTTGGGTGGGTGATTATTGATTGTGTGGGTTTAAATAAATATTGGTTGTACTAATAAGACGTCTACTCGTAGTTATTTGTCCACCGTATAAGGGTTAAAACAGACTGTGCGGCAGATAAGAGGCAACAAACTCCTCCCAACAGCAATACAAAAATGTTCCGCAAGGATGTTAGTCCCACTCTGGTTCAGATGTTGACCGTCCCGCTTGTATAGGTCCCACCTTCCCTAGAAATGGTCCCAGTGATGCAGGGATCTAAAATCCTCCCTCCTGCACCAACTCTTAAGCCACGCATTTATCTGCATTATCCTCCTATTTCTGTGCTCGCCAGCACATGGCACTGGGAGTAACCCGGAGATTACAACCCAAGAGGTCCTGCTCCTTAGTCTGCTGCCTAGCTCCCTGAATTCCTGATGCAAGATCTCATCCCTCTTTCTACCTATGCCATTGATACCAACATGTACCATGACCTCTGCCTTATCAACCTTATCCTTCAGGATGCCCCGCAGCCATTCAGTGATATATATCTCTGTTGAAAAGATGTCTGCCACTGCTCCCCTGTGCCATCTTACCTTTTAACCTATTTTCCATTCCACTAGAACTCAACTCTTCTTCATACTTTTGTAATTGCTTTTATTTAAATTTGCCTACATCCCTGAAACTGAATACAAAATTCTATCATGTTATGAGCACCCTCTCCCAGAAAATTCTTTATTTTCAGGTAATTTATTAATCTTGTCCAATTGCACATTACCAGGTCTAAAATAATCTGTTCCCTGGTTGAAAGTTTTGGCCAAAAAATCTGTCCCAAACACACTCTGAACTGATCCAGGCCACCTTTGCCAACTTAATTCGGCCAATCTATCTGAAGATTACAATCACTCTTGATTATTGCAAGATCAGTCCCCTTCCCACTCCCAGCATTTTTCAATTGGTACTAGGTCAGTGACCCTTCATCAGAACTGTTCCAACAGAAGGTCATCAGTCTGAAATATTAACTAAACCTTTCTGTTTCCAGATTCTGCCTGACATATTGGGACAAAAGTGCCGGGAATACTCAGTGTTCATCCCAGCTTTCTCCACAGGTTCTTCCAGAGTCGAAAGTTCACTCACAGAGTAAAAATGCCCGGCCCTTCATGGCTTAATGCCCTTGGCCATCTTCACTGTAACTAACCGGAGATTTGAGCACCAGCCATGTGCCAGACTGCCAATTTTACCTCTTCACCGGTGAGAATGTTTACATTGTTTTAATTCCAAGTTGAAACTGTGAAGTGTATTTCAGGAGTTAATTCAACTGCTTAACTTTCTAAATATGGTTAGAAAGTTCAATGCAACGGGCAAACAAGTAAAGTATCCACTTAGCTAACAATGGGAAGCAAATAACTGAACTAGAAAGACATCTGGAGGAAGAGAATGACTCAGACGTAAAGCAGAGTGTGAGAGAGGGGAACAGATCTGTCAGAGGTTGCAGCAAAACTGCCACATGATAAAAATAGCAAACTGCAGAAGATGGCAATCTGAAATAAAAACAGTAAATGTTTGAAATACTCAGGATTGCATTTCTAACTTTTACCAGTTCGAATCCAAAGTCATCGGCCTGAAACGCTGCTTTTTGAAGTTGGATTGGCAGCACCACTGTCACACTTTCTGTCGTTACAACAGTGAAACTAACTGCTGAGGCTGAATTTTCCTGTTGCCAGCAGGAGCTGGGACTGTTTCCCGGCTCCCAGACCAGCCTTCATGGGGAAACGCTCACTCTTTGGGGGTTTGATTGGACATGGATATGGATACCGATTTCCTGTCTAAATAGCAATGGCAGGAAGGCCAATCAGAGGCCTTGCAGCTTGAGAGGAACAGTGGCTGCATACGCGGGTCAGTAACTGAGAGGGTGCTTCAACACACGGGCACCCTCGCAGACCCTGTGGGCAAACATTTAAATCAAAGACAAACTGCAGACATACCAGAGAGACCAGATTTGTCAAACATGATTTCCCCTCCATAATAACATGTTGACTATGCTTGACTCTGATTTCCAAAGTGTCCTGCTAATAATTCCTTAATAATGGATTCCAGCATTTTCCCAATCACAGATGTCCAGGGATCTTGTCAGCCTTCAGTGTTGGAAATGAGATGGGGGCAGGGGTAGGGAGAAGGTGTGGATGGTGGGAGGTTGAGTGGAAGTGAGGGTGGGGGGGTAGGGGGTTAGCGAGGAGGTGGAGGTGGGGGGTAGCAAGCAGGTGTGGGTGGGGGTAGGGGGTAGCGAGGAGGTGGGGGTGGGTGGGTAGCGAGCAGGTGTGGGTGGGGGTGTAGCGAGGAGGTGTGGGTGGGGGATGTAGCGAGGAGGTGTGGGTGGTGCAGGGAGTGAACTTTAGGTGCAATCACATCATGTGGGCAGGGAGGACCCAAAGATCTGATTGGAGAACTGACTGCCTGACCTGTCACTGTATGCATCCTTCCAGCACCTCAGGAAACTGGAGACCAAAAATCCCAGTTGGAAACCTTTAGCTGTCCTGAACAATGTCCTTAATGAGTCTAATTGGCCATCAGCCTCGAGGGGGGTCAGGTAGCCCTGCCAAGCCCCGACCCACCACTCCTATAATGACTGGCACCGTGAATGGGATTGGGAACCTGTCACAATGGCTAGTGCCAGGATTTTCTGGACACATGGGGTCCATGAGAAAGAGAATCTGGTGAACTGGTGCGGTAACAATAATCTCTCCCTCAACATCAACAAAATGAAGGAGATTGTCATCAACTTCAAGAAGCATAGTGGAGAACATGCCCCTGTCTACATCAATGGGGACGAATTAGATATGGTCGAGAGCTTCAGGTTTTTAGGTGCCCAGATCACCAACAACTTGTCCTGGTCCCCCCATTGTTAAGAAAGCCCACCAATGCCTCTACTTTCTCAGAAGACTAAGGAAATTTGGCATGTCAGTTACGACTCTCACCAACTTTTACAGAGGCACCATAGAAAGCATTCTTTCTGGTTGTATCACAGCTTGGCATGGCTCCTGCTCTATCCATGGCCGCAAGAAACTACCAAGGGTCGTGAATGAAGCCCAGTCCATCACTCAAACCAGCTTCCCATCCATTGACACTGTCAACACTTCCCACTGCCTTGGAAAAGCAGCCAGCATAATTAAGGACTCCACACAGCCCGGACATACTTTCTTCCACCTTCTTCCGTCAGGAAAAAGATACAGAAGTCAGAGATCACGTATCAACCGATTCAAGAACAGCTTCTTTGCTGCTGCCATCAGACTTTTGAATGGACCTACCTCGTATTAAATTGATCTTTCTCCACACCCGAGCTATGACTGTAACACGACATTCTGCACTCTCTCCTTTCCTTCTCTATGTATGGTTTGCTTTGTCTGTATAGTGCTCAAGAAACAATACTTTTAACTGTACATTAATACATGTGACATAATAAATCAAATTCCTAAGGGACCATGTTAGGGAACTGGAATTGCAGCTCGAGGACCTTCGCCGGGTTAGGGATAGTGAGGAGGTCATTGACAGGAGCTATCGGCAGGTGGTCACACCGGGACCACGGGAGGAGGGTAACTGGGTAACAGTGAGGAAGGAGAAAGCTCGGTTGATGGTGAGCACCCCGGTGGATGTGCCCCTTAATAATAAGTACTCCTGTCTGAGTACTACTGGGGTGGACAGCCCACCTGGGGGAAGCAGCGGTGGCAGTGTCTCTGGAGCTGAGCCTGGCCCAGTAGTGCAAAAGGGTAAGGAAAGGAGGGTAGTGCTAATTGGGGACTCTACGGTGAGGGGGTCAGATAGGCGTTTTTGCGGACACAGACGGGACTCTCGGATGGTGGTTTGCCTCCCTGGTGCAGGGGTCCGGGATGTCTCTGGTCGAGTCCCAGAAATCCTGAAGGGGGAGGGAGAGGAGCCGAAGGTCGTGATGCATATAGGTACTGCTGACATAGGTAGGAAGAGGGAAGGGGTCATGAAAAGAGAATATAGGGAGTTAGGTAGACAGCTGAGAAAGAGGAATGCAAAGGTAGTAATCTCGGGATTGCTGCCTGTGCTGCGGGAGAGTGAGAACAGGAATCGGTGGAGAATGAATGCGTGGCTGAGGGACTGGAGCAAGGGACAAGGATTTGGGTACTTGGATCATTGGGACCTCTTTAGGGGCAGGTGTGACCTGTTTAAAAAAGACGGCTGGCACTTGAATCCCAGGGGGACCAATATCCTGGCGGGAAGGTTGGCTAAGGCTACTGGAGAGACTTTAAACTAGAAAGGTTGGGGGGAGGGAATCGAAATGAGGGGACTGAGAGCGAGGAGGTTAGCTCACAAATAGATAAGGAATGTAAACAGGGTAAGAGGGAGGTTAGACGAGTGATGGAGAAGGGAAGTGCTCAGGCTGAAGGTCTGAGATGTGTCTATTTTAATGCCAGGAGTGTAGTGAATAAAGTGGATGAGCTTAGAGCGTGGATTGCTGCTTCGAATTGTGATGTGGTGGCCATTACGGAGACTTATAGAACATAGAACATAGAACATTACAGCGCAGAACAGGCCCTTCGGCCCACGATGTTGCACCGACCAGTTAAAAAAAACTGTGACCCTCCAACCTAAACCAATTTCTTTTTGTCCATGAACCTATCTACGGATCTCTTAAACGCCCCCAAACTAGGCGCATTTACTACTGATGCTGGCAGGGCATTCCAATCCCTCACCACCCTCTGGGTAAAGAACCTACCCCTGACATCGGTTCTATAACTACCCCCCCTCAATTTAAAGCCATGCCCCCTCGTGCTGGATTTCTCCATCAGAGGAAAAAGGCTATCACTATCCACCCTATCTAAACCTCTAATCATCTTATATGTTTCAATAAGATCCCCTCTTAGCCGCCGCCTTTCCAGCGAAAACAATCCCAAATCCCTCAGCCTCTCCTCATAGGATCTCCCCTCCATACCAGGCAACATCCTGGTAAACCTCCTCTGCACCCTCTCCAAAGCCTCCACATCCTTCCTGTAATGTGGGGACCAGAACTGCACACAGTACTCCAAGTGCGGCCGCACCAGAGTTGTGTACAGTTGCAACATAACGCTACGACTCCTAAATTCAATCCCCCTACCAATAAACGCCAAGACACCATATGCCTTCTTAACAACCTTATCTACTTGATTCCCAACTTTCAGGGATCTATGCACACATACACCTAGATCCCTCTGCTCCTCCACACTATTCAAAGTCCTCCCGTTAGCCCTATACTCAACACATCTGTTATTCCTACCAAAGTGAATTACCTCACACTTCTCCGCATTAAACTCCACCCGCCACCTCTCGGCCCAACTTTGCAACCTGTCTAAGTCTTCCTGCAAACTACGACACCCTTCCTCACTGTCTACCACACCACCGACTTTGGTGTCATCAGCAAATTTGCTAATCCACCCAACTATACCCTCATCCAGATCATTAATAAATATTACTTGGATGTCTCAGGGACAGGACTGTGGGGGTAGGGCCTGGGTGGGATTGTGGTCGGTGCAGACTCGATGGGCCGAATGGCCTCCTTCTGCACTGTAGGGTTTCTATGATTTTCTATGATTTCTATGACTGGGTGCTTCAGGTGCCGGGTTTTAGATGTTTCAGGAAGGACAGGGAGGGAGGCAAGAGAGGGGGGGGAGTGGCACTGTTGATCAGGGATGGTGTCACGGCTGTAGAGAAGGTGGACGCCGTGGAGGGATTGACTACGGAGTCTCTGTGGGTGGAGGTTAGGAACAGGAAGGGGTCGGTAACGTTGCTGGGTGTTTTCTATAGGCCGCCCAATAGTAACAGAGATGTTGAGGAGCAGATGGGGAAACAGATCCTGGAGAGATGTAGGAATAACAGAGTTGTCGTGATGGGAGATTTTAATTTCCCAAACATAGATTGGAATATCCCTAGGGCTAGGGGTTTGGATGGAGAGGAGTTTGTTAGGTGTGTCCAGGAGAGTTTCCTGACACAGTATGTGGATAAGCCTACTAGAGGAGAGGCTGTACTTGATCTGGTGCTGGCTAATGAACCTGGACAGGTGGAGGATCTCTCGGTGGGTGAGCATCTTGGGGATAGCGATCATAATTCTATCTCCTTCACGATAGCATTGGAAAGAGATAGGATCAGGCAGGCTAGGAAAGTGTTTCTCTGGAGTAAAGGGAAATACAGTGTCATCAGGGAGGAAATTAGACGGGTAAATTGGAAGGAGGCATTCTTGGGGAAAAGTACCGAAGGAAAGTGGAGGATTTTCAAGGAATGTTTGTCTGGAGCTCTGCATGACAACGTTCCGATGAGACAGGGGGGTGTTGGTAGGGTACAGGAACCGTGGTGCACGAAGGTTGTGATGAACCTGGTGAATAAGAAAAGAGAGGCGTACAGAAGGTTCAGAGAGCTAGGAGGTGTTAAGGATTTAGAGGAGTATACGGGATGTAGGAAGGAGCTTAAGAAGGAAATTAGGAGAGCGAGAAGGGGTCATGAGAAGGCCTTGGCGGGTAAGATTAAGGAGAATCCCAAGGCTTTCTACAAATATGTCAAGAGTAAAAGGATGAGATGTGAAGGCATAGGACCCTTAAAAGGTGAAGGGGGAAAAGTTTGTGCGGAACCGTTAGAAATGGCGGAGCTGCTTAATGAATACTTTACCTCGGTATTCACGGTGGAAAGGGATCTGGGTGGTTGTACTGCTGGTTTGCGGTGGACAGAAAGGATCGAGCATGTGGACATAAAGAAAGAGGATGTGTTGGAACTATTGAATGGCATCAAGGTTGGTAAGTCGCCGGGACCGGATGGGATGTACCCCAGGTTACTGTGGGAGGCAAGGGAGGAGATTGCGGAGCCTTTGGCGATGATCTTTGCATCGTCGATGGAGACGGGAGAGGTTCCGGAGGATTGGAGGATTGCAGATGTGGTCCCTATATTCAAGAAAGGGAACAGGGACAGCCCGGGAAATTACCGACCGGTGAGTCTAACCTCAGTGGTTGGTAAGTTAACATAGAACATAGAAAGCCACAGCACAAACAGGCCCTTCGGCCCACAAGTTGCGCCGATCACATCCCCACCTCTAGGCCTATCTATAGCCCTCAATCCCATTAAATCCCATGTACTCATCCAGAAGTCTCTTAAAAGACCCCAACGAGTTTGCCTCCACCACCACCGACGTCAGCCGATTCCACTCACCCACCACCCTCTGAGTGAAAAACTTACCCCTGACATCCCCCCTGTACCTACCCCCCAGCACCTTAAACCTGTGTCCTCTCGTAGCAACCATTTCAGCCCTTGGAAATAGCCTCTGAGAGTCCACCCTATCCAGACCCCTCAACATCTTGTAAACCTCTATCAGGTCACCTCTCATCCTTCGTCTCTCCAGGGAGAAGAGACCAAGCTCCCTCAACCTATCCTCATAAGGCACGCCCCCCAATCCAGGCAACATCCTTGTAAATCTCCTCTGCACCCTTTCAATGGCTTCAACATCTTTCCTGTAATGAGGTGACCAGAACTGCGCGCAGTACTCCAAGTGGGGTCTAACCAGGGTCCTATAAAGCTGCAGCATTATCTCCCGACTCCTAAACTCAATCCCTCGATTAATGAAGGCTAGTACGCCATACGCCTTCTTGACCGCATCCTCCACCTGCGAGGCCGATTTAAGAGTCCTATGGACCCGGACCCCAAGGTCCTTCTGATCCTCTACACTGCTAAGAATGGTACCCTTCATTTTATACTGCTGCTCCATCCCATTGGATCTGCCAAAATGGATCACTACACACTTATCCGGGTTGAAGTCCATCTGCCACTTCTCCGCCCAGTCTTGCATTCTATCTATGTCTCGCTGCAACTTCTGACATCCCTCCAAACTATCCACAACACCACCTACCTTGGTGTCGTCAGCAAACTTACCAACCCATCCCTCCACTTCCTCATCCAGGTCATTTATGAAAATGACAAACAGCAAGGGTCCCAGAACAGATCCCTGGGGCACTCCACTGGTCACTGACCTCCATGCAGAGAAAGACCCCTCCACAGCCACCCTCTGCCTTCTGCAGGCAAGCCAGTTCTGGATCCACAAGGCAACAGCCCCTTGGATCCCATGCCCTCTCACTTTCTCAAGAAGTCTTGCATGGGGGACCTTATCGAACGCTTTGCTGAAGTCCATATAGACCACATCCACCGCTCTTCCTTCGTCAATGTGCTTGGTCACATTTTCAAAGAACTCAACCAGGCTCGTAAGGCACGACCTGCCCCTGACAAAGCCGTGCTGACTACTTTTGATCATACTAAACTTCTCTAGATGATCATAAATCCTGTCTCTCAGGATCCTCTCCATCAACTTACCAACCACTGAGGTTAGACTCACCGGTCGGTAATTTCCCGGGCTGTCCCTGTTCCCTTTCTTGAATATAGGGACCACATCCGCAATCCTCCAATCCTCCGGAACCTCTCCCGTCTCCATCGACGATGCAAAGATCATCGTCAAAGGCTCCGCAATCTCCTCCCTCGCCTCCCACAGTAACCTGGGGTACATCCCATCCGGTCCCGGCGACTTACCAACCTTGATGCCATTCAATAGTTCCAACACATCCTCTTTCTTTATGTCCACATGCTCGATCCTTTCTGTCCTCCGCAATCCAGCAGTACAACCACCCAGATCCCTTTCCACCGTGAATACCGAGGTAAAGTATTCATTAAGCAGCTCCGCCATTTCTAACGGTTCCGCACAAACTTTTCCCCCTTCACCTTTTAAGGGTCCTATGCCTTCACATCTCATCCTTTTACTCTTGACATATTTGTAGAAAGCCTTGGGATTCTCCTTAATCTTACCCGCCAAGGTCTTCTCATGACCCCTTCTCGCTCTCCTAATTTCCTTCTTAAGCTCCTTCCTACATCGCGTATACTCCTCTAAATCCTTAACACCTCCTAGCTCTCTGAACCTTCTGTACGCCTCTCTTTTCTTATTCACCAGGTTCATCACAACCTTCGTGCACCACGGTTCCCGTACCCTACCAACACCCCCCTGTCTCATCGGAACGTTGTCATGCAGAGCTCCAGACAAACATTCCTTGAAAATCCTCCACTTTCCTTCGGTACTTTTCCCCAAGAATGCCTCCTTCCAATTTACCCGTCTAATTTCCTCCCTGATGACACTGTATTTCCCTTTACTCCAGAGAAACACTTTCCTAGCCTGCCTGACCCTATCTCTTTCCAATGCTATCGTGAAGGAGATAGAATTATGATCGCTATCCCCAAGATGCTCACCCACCGAGAGATCCTCCACCTGTCCAGGTTCATTAGCCAGCACCAGATCAAGAACAGCCTCTCCTCTAGTAGGCTTATCCACATACTGTGTCAGGAAACTCTCCTGGACACACCTAACAAACTCCTCTCCATCCAAACCCCTAGCCCTAGGGATATTCCAATCTATGTTTGGGAAATTAAAATCTCCCATCACGACAACTCTGTTATTCCTACATCTCTCCAGGATCTGTTTCCCCATCTGCTCCTCAACATCTCTGTTACTATTGGGCGGCCTATAGAAAACACCCAGCAAAGTTACCGACCCCTTCCTGTTCCTAACCTCCACCCACAGAGATTCCGTAGTCAGTCCCTCCACGGCGTCCACCTTCTCTACAGCCGTGACACTATCCCTGATCAACAGTGCCACTCCCCCCCCTCTCTTGCCTCCCTCCCTGTCCTTCCTGAAACATCTAAAACCCGGCACCTGAAGCACCCAGTCCTGTCCCTGAGACATCCAAGTCTCCGTAATGGCCACCACATCACAATTCGAAGCAGCAATCCACGCTCCAAGCTCATCCACTTTATTCACTACACTCCTGGCATTAAAATAGACACATCTCAGACCTTCAGCCTGAGCACTTCCCTTCTCCCTCACTCGTCTAACCTCCCTCTTACCCTGTCTACATTCCTTATCTATTTGCGAGCTAACCTCCTCGCTCTCAGTCCCCTCATTTCGATTCCCTCCCCCCAACCTTTCTAGTTTAAAGTCTCACCAGTAGCCTTAGCCAACCTTCCCGCCAGGATATTGGTCCCCCTGGGATTCAAGTGCCAGCCGTCTTTTTTAAACAGGTCACACCTGCCCCTAAAGAGGTCCCAATGATCCAAGTACCCAAATCCTTGTCCCTTGCTCCAGTCCCTCAGCCACGCATTAATTCTCCACCGATTCCTGTTCTCACTCTCCCGCGGCACAGGCAGCAATCCCGAGATTACTACCTTTGCATTCCTCTTTCTCAGCTGTCTACCCAACTCCCTATATTCTCTTTTCATGACCCCTTCCCTCTTCCTACCTATGTCAGCAGTACCTATATGCATCACGACCTTGGGCTCCTCTCCCTCCCCCTTCAGGATTTCTGGGACTCGACCAGAGACATCCCGGACCCCTGCACCAGGGAGGCAAACCACCATCCGAGAGTCCCGTCTGTGTCCGCAAAAACGCCTATCTGACCCTCTCACCGTAGAGTCCCCAATTAGCACTACCCTCCTTTCCTTACCCCTTTGCACTACTGGGCCAGGCTCAGCTCCAGAGACACTGCCACCGCTGCTTCCCCCAGGTGGGCTGTCCACCCCAGTAGTACTCAGACAGGAGTACTTATTATTAAGGGGCACATCCACCGGGGTGCTCACCATCACCCGAGCTTTCTCCTTCCTCACTGTTACCCAGTTACCCTCCTCCCGTGGTCCCGGTGTGACCACCTGCCGATAGCTCCTGTCAATGACCTCCTCACTATCCCTAACCCGGCGAAGGTCCTCGAGCTGCAATTCCAGTTCCCTAACATGGTCCCTTAGGAACCGCAGCTCAACACACCCAGCACAGATATGGTCGTCTGGGAGGCTAGGAGCCTCCAGGACCTCCCACATCCTACATTGGGAACAACATACTGGCCTGACAGTCATACTTGCCCTTTTAAACACAGGGAAAAAAGTGAATGAAGATTATTCCTCTCTGTTCCAAATTATTTCTACCAAGGTACCCGGAGAAAAGTAACTTATAAATAAAATTTTTTAAAAATAAGAAACTCACCCCTGCTCGCCCTTTCTGCCTAAGCCCGATGAGCCAAAGCCCCTCAGTTCTCACTCAGCTCCGTCTCACTCCGCTGCCCGCTCCCAACGCTGCCCGCTAGATAGTGGGACCTGCCTTTTAAACCTCCTGTGCACTAAAAAAAAAACTCAAGAGACCCTTCCCAGTAAACCCCGCGGCCACTGCCGGTTGCGCGCCAAAATTTAAAACTAAATTAAATAAATAAATAACACCCGCGGAAAAGTACTTAAAACTAATTCTTACCCCAAAATGGAGAGGATCCTGAGAGACAGGATTTATGATCATCTAGAGAAGTTTAGTATGATCAAAAGTAGTCAGCACGGCTTTGTCAAGGGCAGGTCGTGCCTTACGAGCCTGGTTGAGTTATTTGAAAATGTGACCAAACACATTGACGAAGGAAGAGCGGTGGATGTGGTCTATATGGACTTCAGCAAGGCGTTCGATAAGGTCCCCCATGCAAGACTTCTTGAGAAAGTGAGAGGGCATGGGATCCAAGGGGCTGTTGCCTTGTGGATCCAGAACTGGCTTGCCTGCAGAAGGCAGAGAGTGGCTGTGGAGGGGTCTTTCTCTGCATGGAGGTCAGTGACCAGTGGAGTGCCCCAGGGATCTGTTCTGGGACCCTTGCTGTTTGTCATTTTCATAAATGACCTGGATGAGGAAGTGGAGGGATGGGTTGGTAAGTTTGCTGACGACACCAAGGTAGGTGGTGTTGTGGATAGTTTGGAGGGATGTCAGAAGTTGCAGCGAGACATAGATAGAATGCAAGACTGGGCGGAGAAGTGGCAGATGGACTTCAACCCGGATAAGTGTGTGGTGATCCATTTTGGCAGATCCAATGGGATGAAGCAGCAGTATAATATGAAGGGTACCATTCTTAGCAGTGTAGAGGATCAGAAGGACCTTGGGGTCCGGGTCCATAGGACTCTTAAATCGGCCTCGCAGGTGGAGGATGCGGTCAAGAAGGCGTACGGCGTACTGGCCTTCATTAATCGAGGGATTGAGTTTAGGAGTCGGGAGATAATGCTGCAGCTTTATAGGACCCTGGTTAGACCCCACTTGAAGTACTGCGCGCAGTTCTGGTCACCTCATTACAGGAAAGATGTTGAAGCCATTGAAAGGGTGCAGAGGAGATTTACAAGGATGTTGCCTGGATTGGGGGGCGTGCCTTATGAGGATAGGTTGAGGGAGCTTGGTCTCTTCTCCCTGGAGAGACGAAGGATGAGAGGTGACCTGATAGAGGTTTACAAGATGTTGAGAGGTCTGGATAGGGTAGACTCTCAGAGGCTATTTCCAAGGGCTGAAATGGTTGCTACGAGAGGACACAGGTTTAAGGTGCTGGGGGGTAGGTACAGAGGAGATGTCAGGGGTAAGTTTTTCACTCAGAGGGTGGTGGGTGAGTGGAATCGGCTGACGTCGGTGGTGGTGGAGGCAAACTCGTTGGGGTCTTTTAAGAGACTTCTGGATGAGTACATGGGATTTAATGGGATTGAGGGCTATAGATAGGCCTAGAGGTGGGGATGTGATCGGCGCAACTTGTGGGCCGAAGGGCCTGTTTGTGCTGTGGCTTTCTATGTTCTATGTTCTAAATCAAGAATTCTGCCCCTGGAATCCACATGCGCGCAGTTAAACACGGAATCTCAGAAGTTGCTGTCGGCAGAACTTAATGGTAGGGCATTGGGGAGAGTTATAGAACAAAGAGATCCAGGGGTACATGTTCATAGCTCATTGAAAGTGGAGTTATAGGTGGACAGGGTGGTGAAGAAGGCATTCGGTATGCTTGGTTTCATTGGTCAGAACATTGAATACAGGAGTTGGGACGTCTTGTTGAAGTTGTGCAAGACATTGGTAAAGCCACACTTGGAATATTGTGTACAGTTCAGGTTACCCTATTATTGAAAGGATATTATTAAACTAGGAAGAGTGCAGAAAAGATTTACTAGGATGCTACCAGGACTTGATGATTTGAGTTATAAGGAGAGGCTGGATAGACTGGGACATTTTTCTCTGGAGCGTAGAAGGCTTAGAGGTGATCTTATAGAGGTCTATAAAATAATGAGGTGCACAGATCAGCTAGATAGTCAATATCTTTTCCCAAAGGTAGGGGAGTCTAAAATTAGAGGGCATAGGTTTAAGGTGAAAGGGGAAAGATACCAAAGAGTCCAGAGGTAGTGGTAGAGGCGGGTACAATTTTGTCTTTTAAAAAGCATTTAGACAGTTACATGAGTAAGATGGGTATAGAAGGATATGGGCCAAATGTGGGCAATTGGGACTCGCTTAGTCGTTAAAAAAAAGGGCGACATGGAGAAGTTGGGCCAAAGGGCCTGTTTCCATGCTGTAAATCTCTGTGACTCTGAGTGATTCCCTGCTCCTCCACAGGGTGCACTGCTGATGTTGCTACAGACACAATCTGTAACAATCACCAGACTGATGAGAATTTCTTTTTTTATGCTGAAAAATTAGAATTAAAAACCGTGGAAACAGTTATACCCTGTTAATAAGGTGTAACCAGATTTCTCAGTTATTCACTTTCTGAATAACTTCTCAGGCTCGAAAAACTAATGTTATATTTGTGCAATGTCTAACTTTTCCATTGTAATAAATATTCCAGTTTATCAAGTAATAAAAATTACATTTTGAAATTTTGTTTATATTTTAATTTCTAAGTATATGTTCCAATTTTATTCCATTCTTTGTGAAACGTACATGTTGGTTTCTGTTTTGTGTCAGTAAGAATTCTTCAAACCTGAATGGCTTACTTTCTTGACCCAAATTTTGCAGCCAGTAGCAAGTGTTATTGCTTCATCGCTGACTGGGCAAAGTCTGGGGCCAACAATTCTCTCTCTCTCTCGGCAGATGCTGCCTGACCTGTTGAGTACCTATTGTGTAAAATTGAAATCTTTCACACGAAAACCAGCCAGAGTCAGACAAAGCTGAGGACTGACCTCTTGTGACAAGAACTGGGAACTGAATTCAACCAGTCTGTCATCTTTGGCTGATTGCCATGGAAACAGGAGAAATACAGCCATTTTTATAAAAATTAAGCAATGCCAACTTTCAACTGTGTATTTCGTTTAATTTATTCATTCATGGGATGTGGGTGTCCCTGGCTAGAGCAGCATTTATTCCTCATTCCTAGTTACCCTAGAGAAGGTGGTGGTGAGCTGCCTTCTTGAACCACTGCAGTCCATGTGATGTAGGTACACCCACGGTGCTGTTAGGGAGAGAATTCCAGGATTTTGACCCAGCGACAGTGAAGGAACAGCGATATATTTCCAAGTCAGGATGGTGAGTGGCTGGAGGGGAACTTGCAAATGGTGGTGTTCCCAAACATCTGATACCCTTGTCCTTCCAGATGGTAGTGGTCGTGGGTTTGGAAGGTGCCACCGAAGCAACGTTGGTGAGTTCCTGCAGGGCATCTTGTAGATGGTACACAAGGCTGACACTGTGCTTCAATAGTAGAGAGAGTGGATGTTTGTGGATGTGGTGCCAATCAAGTGGGGCTGCTTTGTCCTGGATGGTGTCGAGCTTCTTGAGTGTTGTTGGAGCTGCACTCATCCAGGTAAGTGGGGAGTATACCATTACACTCATGACTTATGCCATGTAGATGGTGAACAGGCTTTGGGGAGTCAGGGCATGAGGTACTTGCAGTAGGATTCCTAGCCTCTGACCTGTTTTTGTGGCCGCAGTATTTATATGGCTAGTCCAGTTCAGTTTCTGGTCAATGGTAACCCCAGAATGTTGATAGTGGGAGATTCAGTGATGTTAATGCCATTGAATGTCAAGGGGCAATGATTAGATTCTCTCTTGTTGGAGATAGTAATTGCCTGGCACTTGTCACTTGTCAGCCCAAGCCTGCATACCAAGCCAGATCTTGGTACATTTGAACATGGACAGCTTCAGTGTCTGAGGAGTCACGAAAGGTGCTTAACATTGTGCTGAACATCCCCACTTTTGACCTTATGATGGAAGGGAGGTCATTAATGAAGCAGCTCAAGACGGTTGGGCCTAGAACACGACTCTGAGGAACTCCTGCAGTGATGTCCTGGAGCTGAGATGATTGACCTCCAACCACCACAACCATCTTCCTTTGTGCCAGATATGACTCCAAGCAGCGGAGAGTTTTCCTCCTGATTCCCATTGACTCCAGTTTTGCTGGGGTCCCTTTGATGCCACACTCGATCGAATGCTGCCTTGATATTAAGGGCAGTCACTCTCACCTCACCTCTGGAATTCAGCTCTTTTGTCCATACTTGAACCAAGGCTGTATTGAGGTCAGAAGCTGAGTGGCCCTGGCAGAACCTAAAACTGAGCGTCAGTGAGCAGGTTATTGCTGAGTAACTGCAGTTGGAAAGTATTGTCGACAGTGCTATCAATCACTTTACTGACGATCGAGAATAGACTGATAGGAGTGGTGATTGGCTGGTTGGATTTGTCCTGCCTTTTGTCTACAGGACATATCTGGGCAATTTTCCACATTGTTGGGTAGATGCCAGTGTTGTAACTGTACTGGAAGAACTTGGCTAGGGGAGTGGCAAGTTCTGGAGCACAAGTCTTCAGTACTATTGTCGGAATGTTATCAAGGCCCATTGTCTTTGCAGTCTGCAGTGACTTCAGCCATTTCGTGATATCACGTAGAATTAATCGAATTGGCTGAAGACTGGCATCTGAGAAGTTGGGGATCACTGGAGGAGGCCAAGATTGATCATTCACTCAGCACTTCTGGCTGAAGATTGTTGCAGATGCTTCAGTCTTATCTTTTGCAGGGCTCCTCCATCATTGAGGATGGGGATCTTTGTGGAGCCTCCTCCTCCAGTGAGTTGTTTAATTGTCCACCATCATTCACGACTGGATGTAGTGGGACTGCAGAGCTTAGATCTGATCCGTTGGTTGTGGGATCACTTGCTGCTCCTGCTGTTTAGCATGCAAGTAGTCCTGTGTCATAGCTTCACCAGGTTGACACCTCAGTTATACACCTGGTGTTTCTCTGGCATGCCCGCCTGCACTCTTCATTGAATCAGGGGTGATTCCCTGGCTTGGTGGTAATGGTACAGTAGGGGATATGCCGGGCCATGAGGTTACAGATTGTGGTTGAGACAATTCTGCTGCTGCTGATCGTCATAGAGACATATAGTGCAGAAAAGGCTCTTTGGCCTATCGAGTCTGCACCGTCAAAAACTACCACTAAAGGCGCGCTAATCCTATTTTCCAGCACTTAGAATCATAGAACCATACAGCGCAGAAGAGGCCCTTCAGCCCATCGAGTCCGCACCAACACATTAGAAACACCTGAACTCTCACCTAATGCCATCTGCCAGCACTTGGCCCATAGCCCTGAATGTAATGATGTGCCAAGTGCTCATCCAGATACTTTTTAAAGGATGTGAGGCAACCCGCCTCCACCACCCTCCTGGCATACTAGCATTCCAGACCATCACCACTCTGGGTAAAAACATTTTTCCTCACATCCCCCCTAAACTTCCTGCCCCTCACCTTGAACCTATGCCCCCTTGTGACTCACCCTTAAAATAGGGGAACAGCTGCTACTTTTCCACTCTGTCCATGTCCCTCATAATCTTGTACACCTCAATCAGGTCACCCATCAGTATTCTCTGCTCCAACGAAAACAACCAAGCCTATGCAGTCGCTCTTCATAACTTAAATTTTCCATCCCAGGCAGCATCCTGGTGAATCTCCTCTGCACCCCCTCCAGTGCAATTACATCCTTTCTATAATGTGGCGAACAGAACTGCACACAGTACTCCAGCTCTGGCCTCACCAAAGTTCTTTACAACTCCAACATGACTTTCTTGCTTTTGTAATCTATGCCTTGATTGATAAAGGCAAGTGTCCCATATGTCTTTTTCACCACCCTACTAATATGCCCTTCCGCCTTGTGGACAAACACACTAAGGTCCCTTTGTTCCACAGAACTTCCTAGTGTTCTACTATTCATTGAGTACTTTCTTGTCAAATTACTCCTTCCAAAGTGTTTCACCTCACACTTTTCAGGGTTAAATTCCATCTGCCACTTTTCTTAGCGGGTACAATTTTATCTTTTAAAAAACATTTAGATAGTTACATGGGTACGATGGGTATAGAGGGATATGGGCCAAATGTGGGCAATTGGGATTAGCTTAGGGTTTTTTTAAAAAAAAGGGCAGCATGGACAAGTTGGGCCGAAGGGCCTGTTTCCATGCTATAAACCTCTATGACTCTATCTGCCCATTTGATCATTCCATCCATATCTTCTTGTAGCCCAAGACACTCCGCCTCACTGTTAACCACCCGGCCAATCTTTGTGTCATCCGCAAACTTACTAATCCTACCCCCTACGTAGTCATCTATGTCGTTTATATAAATGACGAATAATAGGGGGCTCAACACAGATCCCTGTGGTACGCCACTGGACACTGGCTTCCAGTCACTAAAACAGCCTTCTGTCATCACCTTTTGTCTCCTACAACTGAGCCAATCTTGAATCCACTTTGTCATGTTACCCTGTATCCCATGTGAATTTATCTTCATGTGGGACCTTGTCAAAGATTTTGCTGAAATTCATATAAAGTACATCGACTGCACTACCCTCGTCTATACACCTGGTCACCTCCTCAAAAAATTCAATCAAATTTGTTAGCATGACCTCCCTCTGACGAAGCCATGCTGACTATCCCTGATCAAACTTTGCCTCTCCAAGTGGAGATAGATGCTCTGCTTGAAAAGTTTCTCGAATAGCTTCCCTACCCACTGGTCTGTAGTTCCCTGGTTTACCTCCACAACTCTTCTTAAATAGTGGAATCACATTAGTTGTTCTCCAGTCATCTGGCACCTCCCTTGTGCCCAGAGAGGAATTGAAAATTTGGGTCAGGGCCCCTGCAATCTCCTCCCTTGCCTCCCACAGCAGCCTAGGGCACAATTCATCTGGACCTGGAGAGTCATCCACTTTTAAGGCTGCCTACACCTCCAATACCTTGTCCTTCTCTGTCAATTTGCTCAAGAGCTTCACTGTCTTTCTCCCTGAATTCCATATTGTCCCATATCCTTGAATGTTATGACATTTCAAGTGTTTTTTAAAGGTTGTAAGGTTTCCAGCTTCCACTACCTTCCCAGGCAGTGCATTCCAGATTCCCACCACCCTCTGAGTGAAAAAGTTATTTTCTCAAATCCCCTCCGAATCTCCTGCCTCTTCCCCTAAAACTATGCCCTCTTATGATTGACCCCTCAACCAAGGAGAACAGCTGCTCCCTGCTCACCCTGTCCATACCCCTCATAACCTTATACACCTCAATCATGTCCCCCTTCAGCCTTCTCTGCTCTAAAGAAAGTAGTAAGAAGTCTCGCAACACCAGGTTAAAGTTCAACAGAACTTCATCAGATGAGGCAGCAGCGCTCCGAAAGCTCGTGATTCCAAATAAACCTGTTGGACTTTAACCTGGTGTTGTGAGACTTCTTATTGTGCCCACTCCAGTCCAATGCCGGCATCTTCACATCATGGCTAAACAAAACAACAGGTTTATTTGGTAGCAAAAGCCACACAAGCTTTCGGAGCTCTAAGCCCGAAAGTTCATGGCTTCATGTCACACTATTTGTAACTCCCACAGTTGCGTGGACCTGCAGAGTTTCACTGGCTGTCTTGTCTGGAGACAATACACATCTTTTTAGCCTGTCTTGATGCTCTCTCCACTCACATTGTTTTGTTTCTTAAAGACTTGATTAGTTGTAAGTATTCGCATTCCAACCATTATTCATGTAAATTGAGTCTGTGTCTTTATAAGCTCTGTTTGTGAACAGAATTCCCATTCACCTGAAGAAGGGGCTTAGAGCTCCGAAAGCTTGTGTGGCTTTTGCTACCAAATAAACCTGTTGGACTTTAACCTGGTGTTGTTAAACTTCTTACTGTGTTTACCCCAGTCCAACGCCGGCATCTCCACATCATAAACAAAACAATCCAAGCCTATCCAGTCTCTCCTTATAGCACAAATGCTCCATCCCAGGCAACATCCTGGTGAATCTCCTCTGGAGGTTCCAGAATCCTCCCCTGGAATCTGTGGTGATACTACTGTGGTGAGACACTCATGGTGATAAATTCCCCCACCCAGAGTACATTTTGTGCTCTTGCCACCCTCGGTGCTTTCTCCAAGTGCTGTCCAACATGGAGGAGTACTGATTGAACAGCTGGGGGGGGGGGGGGATGGTAGATGAATGGTAGATGATAATCAGCAGGAGGTTTCCTTGCCCATGTTTGACCTGGTGCCCTGAGACTTCATGGGGTCTAGAGTCAATGTTGAGGACTCCCAGGGCAACTCCTTCCCAAAACTTGCCCCAATTCTAAATTGGGGCAAGGCCAATTTTGATAGTATCAGGCAGAAACTTCCTGTGGGAAGGCAAAGGGATGTCTGGTAAGTGGGAGGCTTTCAAATGTGTGTTAACCAGAGTTCAGGGTAAGCACATTCCTCTTAGAGTGAAGGGCAAGGCTGGTCGGAGTAGGGAACCCTAGATGACTTGGGATATTGAGGCCCTGGTCAAGAAGACGAAGGAGGCATATGACATGCATAGGCAGCTGGGATCAAGTGGATCCCTTGAAGAGTATTGAGGGTGTAGGAATAGAGTTAAGAGAGAAATCAGGAGGACAAAAAGGGGACTCAAGATTGTTTTGGCAGATAAGCCAAAGGAGAATCCAAAGAGCTTCTACAAATACATAAGGGCAAAAGAGTAATTAGGGAGAGAGTAGGACCTCTTAAGGATCAACAAGATCATCTATGTGCGGATCCACAAGAGATGGGTGAAATCCTAAATTAATATTTCTCATCAGTATTCACTGTTGAGAAAAGCATGGATGTTAGGGAACTTGGGGAAATAAATAGTGATCGCTTGAGGAGTGTACATGTAACAGAAGGAGATGCTGGAAGTCTTAAAGTGCATCAAGGTAGATAAATGCTCGGGACCTGATGAAGTGTATTCCAGGACATTATGTGAGGCTAGGGAGGAAATTGCGGGTCCCCTAGCAGAGATATTTGAATCATCGATAGTCACAGGTGGGGTGTCTGAAGATTGGAGGATGGTAAATGTTGCGCCTTTGTTTAAGAAGGATTGCAGGGAAAAGCCTGAGAACTACAGGCCGGTGAGCTTCACATCTGTAGTGGGTAAGTTGTTAGAAGGTATTTTGAGAGACAGGATCTACAGGCATTTGGAGATGCAAGGACTGATTAAAGATAGTCAGCATGGCTTTGTGAGTGGAAAATCATGTCTCACAAATTTGATTGAGTTTTTTGAAGGGGTAACCAAGAAGGTAGATGAGGGCAGTGCAGTTGATGTTGTCTACATGGACTTTAGAAAGGCCTTTGACAAGGTACCACAGGGTAGGTTGTTGCATAAGGTTAAATCTCACGGGATCCAGGATGAGGTAGCCAAATGGATACAAAATTGGCTTGATGACAGAAGACAGAGGGTAGTTGTTGAGGTTGTTTTTCAAACTGGAGGACTGTGACCAGCGGTGTGCCTCAGGGATCGGTGCTGGGTCCACTGTTATTTGTCATTTATTTTAATGATTTGGATGAGAATTTAGTAGGCTTGGTTAGTAAGTTTGCAGATGACACCAAGATTGGTGGCATAGTGGACAGTGAAGAAGGTTATCTCGGATTGCAACGGGATCTTGATCAATTGGGCCAGTGGGCTGACGAATGGCAGATGGAACTTAATTTAGATAAATGCGAGGTGATGCATTTTGGTAGAGCGAACCAGGGCAGGACTTACTCAGTTAATGGTCGGGTGTTGGGGAGAGTTATGGAACAACGATCTAGGGGTATAGGTTCATAGCTCCTTGAAAGTGGAGTCACAGTGGACAGAGTGGTGAAGAAGGCATTCGGCATGCTTGGTTTCATTGGTCAGAACATTGAATACAGGAGTTGGGATGTTTTGTTGAAGTTGTACAAGACATTGGTAAGGCCACACTTGGACTACTTTGTACAGTTCTGGGTCACCCTATTATAGAAAGGATATTATTAAACTAGAAAGAGTGCAGAAAAGATTTACAAGGATGCTACTGGGACTTGATGGTTTGACTTATAAGGAGAGGCTGGATAGACTGGGACAGTCTGGATAGACTGGACTGTAGGAGGCTGAGGGGTGATCTTATAGAAGTCTAGAAAATAATGAGGGGCATTGATCATCTAGATAGTCTATTTTTTTTCCCCAAAGGTAGGGGAGTCTAAAACTAGAGGGCATAGATTTAAGGTGAGAGGGGAGAGATACAAAGGGGCAATTTTTTCACGCAGAGGGTGTTGAGTGTCTGGAACAAGCTGCCAGAGGTAGTAGTAGAGGCGGGTATAATTTTGTCTTTTAAAAGTGTTTAGACAGTTACATGAGTAAGATGGGTATAGAGGGATATGGGCCAAATCCGGGAAAAAAGAGGCAGCAAGGACAAGTTGGGCCAAAGGGCCTGTTTCCATGCTGTAAACGTCTATGACTCTGACTCTATAATTGTATACCACTGTGCCACCACCTCTACTGGATCTGTCAAGGTTATACCTAAGCTAGGTGAAGGTGGTGTCTGGGACATTATTCGAAAGGTATGATTCCATCAGTGTGACCATGTCAGGCTGATGCTTGACTAGTCTGTGAGACAGCTCTCCCAATTTGAGCACAAGCCTCCAGATGTTAGTAAGGAGCACTTTACAGGATGGACAGGGTTGGGTTTGCCGTTGTTATATCCGGTGCCAGGTTGATGCCGGGTGATCCATTGGTTTCATTCCTTTGAGACTTTGTAGCAGTTTGGTACAACTGTGTGTCTCGCTCAGCTATTTCAGAGGGCAGTTAAAGTCCGTGGAGTCAAATGCAGGCCAGACCAGGTAAGGACGGCAGATTTCATTTCCTTAAGAACATTTGTGAACCAGATTGTTTTTTTGCTGACAATCTCCAAAGGTTTCATTGTCACCATTAGACTACCAAGCTGTTTTAGTTACATTTATCCTATTTGGCGCAGTTAAACTTTAATCTTCCGAGAAATTAACATTACCTTTAAAAATTAAAATGACCCATAAACTAGATAGTCGTCACAATATTCAAAGTTTCGGACTTATCTATTTCTGTGTGCGCTCTTGGTTCATCTGTTTTGTTTTGAATGCTTTGTGCATTTGGATAGAGGGATTTTAGTTTTATCCTTTTTAATCTTCCAGTACTTCCCCTATCACAGATGTTAAGATAACTGCCTGTAGTTTCCTAGTTTCTGACTCCCTCCTTTTTTGAATAGAGAAGTCACATTCACTCATTTCCAATCTGATGGGAATCTTGCTATAATCTAGAGAATTTTGGAAAATTAAAACCAATGACATAGACATAGAAGATAGGAGCAGGAGGCGGCCATTTGGCCCATCGAGCCTGCTCCGCCATTCATCACGATCATGGCTGATCATCCAACTCAATAGCCTAATCCTGTTTTTTTCCCCATGCATCTACTATCTCCACAGCCACTTCTTTTAAGACTCTGTGATAAAGTTCATTCGGTTCTGAATTATCAGCCTTTATTCTAAGTTTTCTCAGCACCCTTTCTCTGGTGATTGGAATAGTTTTCATAGAATCATAGAAACCCTACAGTGCAGAAAGAGGCCATTCGGCCCATCGAGTCTGCACCGACCACACTCCCACCCAGGCCCTACCCCCATATCCCTACATGTTACCCGCTAAACCCTCTAACCTACGCATCCCAGGACACTAAGGGGCAATTTAGCATGGCCAATTAACCTAACCCGCACATCTTTGGACTGTGGGAGGAAACCAGAGCACCCGGAGGAAACCCACGCAGACACAGGGAGAATGTGCAAACTCCACACAGACAGTGACCCAAGCCGGGAATCGAACCCAGGACCCTGGAGCTGTGAAGCAGCAGTGCTAACCACTGTGCTACCGTGCCGCCAGTTTTGAGTCCCTCCCTTTCCCATTCTGATTTACAAGTATTTTTGGGATGTTATTAGTGTTCTCCACAGTAAAGACAGACACAAAACATCCATTCAGTAGTTCCGCCATTTCCCTATTTCCCATTATTAATTCCCCAAACTCACTCTGTAGAGGACCAGACCTCACTTTAGTTATTCTTTTCCTTCCTCAATATCTGCAGAAACTCTTACTGCAGAATTTACTGTAGAACTTGAATATTGCTGAAAGAGACTTGCTGTTGAATCTTTTCCTCTCACACTGATCAGGAATTTCATGCTGTTACTGTGCAGGAGCAACACCAGTGGTATTTTCCACTAACTGGATGCTGCCGTCAAGCCAAAAAGACATTCTGTGCATCACACAAATGAATAATGTGCGCGATGAACTTTAGTGTCAGTGTCATGCCAGTTATGTAGGCCGCACATCCCAGAGACTGGTGGATTATATCAGACAGCACATACACACAACAGTTATATCAGTAACTGGTGTTATTAGAAACTGTAAGTTTTATCAGTATTGTAAAGTTTACTGGCAAAACATTGTTTTTTAAGTTTATTTATTAGTGTCACAATTAGGCTTACTTACATTAACACTGCAATGAAGTTACTGTGAAAATCCCCTAGTTGCCACACTCTGGCACCTGTTCGGGTACACTGAGGGAGAATTTAGCATGGCCAATGCATCGAACCAGCAACTCTTTCGGACTGTGGGAGGAAACTGGAGCACCTGGAGAAAACCCACGCAGACACGGGGAGAACGTGCAAACTCCACACAGACAGTGACCCAAGCTGGGTCCCTGGCGCCATGAGGCAGCAGTGCTAACCACTGTGCCACTGCGCCACCCGAGGGACATAAAGTATTATTCTGAAAGGTAAATGCAGCTAAATTAAAAAGTATTAAGTTTTCTTTGTCCTGGAAAATAAATGAACTGTGGCTATGTGAACATATTGTAAATCCTTGAGCTGCTAATCCTGCCCATCTTTCTGCCAAGTCTTGGTCATAGCTGTGATATCATCATCCCACGTGCCATCGGTGCCCTCAGCTTATCTGTCTTATTCTTCAGGCTCCTTGTGTTAAAATGTATTCTATTTAGCCTCGCTAGGCTCACTTCTTTCTTATCTAGAGGCGGCACGGTAGCACAGTGGTTAGCACTGCTGCTTCACAGCTCCAGGGACCTGGGTTCGATTCCCGGCTTGGGTCACTGTCTGTGTGGAGTTTGCACATTCTCCTCATGTCTGCGTGGGTTTTCTCCGGGTGCTCCGGTTTCCTCCCACAGTCCAAAGATGTGCGGGTTAGGTTGATTGGCCATGCTAAAATTGCCCCTTAGTGTCCTGGGATGCATAGATTAGAGGGATTAGCGGGTAAAATATGTAGGGATATGGGGGAGGGCCTGGGTGGGATTGTGGTCAGTGCAGACTCGATGGGCTGAATGTCCTCTTTCTGTACTGTAGGGTTTCTATGATTTCTATAATCTAGCCCATGTTTCCTCTGCCTTTCAGACTCACTTCTAATTTCATCTCAGCTTCTCTGTCCTCTGAACTACTTGTCAGGATCCTATCTCCTGCCAATTTAGTTTAAATCCACCTCAACAGTGCTAGCAAACCTCCCCACGAGGATGTTGGTCCCATTCCTGTTCAGATATAACCCAGCCAACTTGTACAGGTCCCAGCTCCCCCAGAAACAGTCCCAATGCCCCAGGAAACTAAAGCCCTCCCTCCTGCACCACCTGTCCAGACATGCATTCATCAACTCTATCCTCCTATTCCTATACTCACTGTTGTGTGGCATCGGGAGAAATCAGGAGATTACTGCTTTTGAAGTTCTGCTTGTCAGTTTCCTCCCTAAAGTCTGCTTCCAGGACATCATTTCTCCTTCTTCCCATGTCAATGGTCCCAGTATGGATCATGACCTCTGGCTGTTCAACCTCCCCCTTTAGAGTGCCCAGTAGCATATCCATGTCATCCTTAAGTCTGGCATCTGGGAGACAAAACTGTTCTGGAGTTGCATCTACAGCCACAGAAGCGCCTGTCTACTCCCCTCACTAATGAATCCCTTACTGCTACTGTCCTTCCACACTTTGTCCCCCATACCTCCTCCCCAGAGCAGCTGGACCACCCACAGTGCCATGGCCGTGGCTCTGATGGGCATCCTCAGAGGAACCATCACTCATCGTTTTCCAAGCCTAAAGAAATGGTTTGTGAGCGGGATTCACTCGGGAGATTCCCTCTCGACCTGCTTGACCCCCTTTCTCTATCTAGCAATCACACATTCCCTCCCTGCTTGAACTTTCTCAAGTTGCAGGGTGACAATGTCCTGAAATGTCATATCCATGAACCTCAGAGCCTCCTGAATGCACCAGAGTGCCCCCAGCTGCCGTTCAAGCTCCAAAACCCGGAGCTCGAGTTGCTCCAGCCAGAGACACCTCCTGCACACATGGTCATCCAGACCACCAGGAATGTCTAGCATTTCCCATAAAGCGCAGGATGTGCAAATCAGGGGACAGAATTCCCTGGGGACTGAGGGGACTGAGGGCGGCACGGTAGTGCAGTGGTTAGCACTGCTGCTTCACAGCTCCAGGGTCCCGGGTTCGATTCCCGGCTCAGGTCACTGTCTGTATGGAGTTTGCACGTTCTCCTTGTGTCTGCGTGGGTTTTCTCCGGGTGCTCCGGTTTCCTCCCACAGTCCAAAGATGTGCGGGTTAGGCTGATTGGCCAGGTTAAAAATTGACCCTTAGAATCCTAAAATGCGTAGGTTAGAGGGATTAGTGGGTAAATATGTGGGGGTAGAGCCTGGGTGGGATTGTGGTCGGTGCAGACTCGATGGGCCGAATGGCCTCCTTCTGCACTGTAGGGTTTCTATGATTCCCCAAACATAACTAAATAGAAGGATCTTATTCCTGTTTATGTCAGACAATCAACCAGAACCCCTTAACTCTATCAAGTGAAAAAAAAGCTTTAAACCTCTAATATATTAATTATCTAAAGTTTTAAAGCTGTATTTACAGTCTAAACTAAAACTCCATTATTTTCCTATTGCTTGTGTTTCTTTCTTATATGTATGTAGCCCCTTTAAAAAAAACTTTTAAAAAACTCTCATCTGCTTGATAACTCTCCCTAATAGCAGTTTCTCACCAACCAATAAATGGATGCTAGGTGCTGCTGACTGCCTATCCCAGTGTCCTCCTCTCACACTTTCCTCTAGCTGCTGTCTGTCCCAGAGTCCTCCTCTCGCACTCAAAGAACAAAGAAAATTACAGCACAGGAACAGGCCCTTTGGCCCTCCAAGCCTGCACTGATCATGCTGCCCGACTTAACTAAAACCCCCTACCCTTCCAGGGACCATATCCCTCTATTCCATCCTATTCATGTATTTGTCAAGCTGCCCCTTAAAAGTCACTACCATATCCGCTTCCACTATCTCCCCTGGCAACGAGTTCCAGGCATCCACCACCCTCTGTGTAAAAAATCTACCTCAGACATCTCCTTTAAACCTTGTCCCTCGCACCCTAAACTGTGCCCCCTAGTAATTGACTCTTCCACCCTGGGAAAAAGCTTCTGACTATCCACTCTGTCCACGCCTCTCATAATCTTGTAGACTTCTATCAGGTATTCCCATCCTATTCATGTATTTGTCCAGACACCCCTTAAAACTCACTATCGTCTCTGCTTCCACTACCTCTCCCGGCAGCGGGTTCCAGGATTCTGACCCAGTGACACTGAAGGAATGGGCAATATTTTGCCAAGTCAGGATCACCACCTCTGTGTAAAAAACTTGCCTCTTACATCTCCTTAAACATTGCTCTTCGCACCTTAAACCTATGCCCCCTAGTAATTGACTCTTCCACCCTGGGAAAAAGCTGCTGACTATCCACTCTGTCCATGCCACTCATAATCTTGTAGACTTCTATCAGGTTGCCCCTCAACCTCCGTCGTTCCAGAAATTCCTTCAACCTCTCCTCATAGCTAATGCCCTCCATACCAGGCAACATCCTGGTAAATCTTTTCTGTATCCTCTCCAAAGCCTCCACATCCTTCCGGTAGTGCGGTGACCAGAATTGAACACTATATTCCAAGTGCGGCCTAACTAAAGTTCTATAAAGCTGCAACATGACTTGCCAATTTTTAAACTCAGTGCCCTGGCCGATGAAGGCAAGCATGCCGTATGCCTTCTTCACTACCTTCTCCACCTGCGTTGCCACTTTCAGTGACTTGTGTACCTGTACCCCCAGATCCCTCTGCCTATCAATACTCCTAAAGGTTCTGCCATTTACTGTATCTTTCCTATCTGTATTAGACCTTCCAAAATGCATTACCTCCTCAAGGTGCTGCTGACTGTCCCAGTGTCTCCTTTCACAATCTCCTCAAGGTGATGATGAGTGCCAGGACTGATGACCTTCTCTCAAACTCTCAATTCCTTTGACAGCACCTTCCAAGCCCGCAACCTCAGCAAGGACAAGGAGAGCAGATACCTGGGAACACCACCACCTGGAGATTCCCCTCCAAGTCACTCACCATCCTGACTTGGCAAAATATTGGCCGTTCCTTCAGTGTCACTGGGTCAGAATCCTGGAACTCCCTCCCTAACAGCACTGTAGGTGCACCTACACCACATGGATTGCAGCGGTTCAAGAAGACAGCTCACCACCACCTTCTCAAGGGACAATTAGGGATGGGCAATAAATGCTGTCCTAGCCAGTGACACCCACATCCTGTGAATAAAAGAAAATCCTAAAACAGAGGTGGGATTACTTATCTGGAGAACTGGAGACGTGAGTTGGGATATTGCGCCACATTTGCTGTGGGCATAAACAGTGATGATATCAATGGTAAGATAAATGGCAAAACATCGCCAGGTGAAAGAAATGCGGTGTCCATTGGGAAGATTTCCTGGAGCAATTATCCTTGTCATCTGCCAAAGGGGCTTCTGCCATGAAATGTCAGGAATCTCATTTGCATCCATTATAATATCATTAGCAGGCCTCCCGACAGCAACCCTCTCCCAATGTTAATCCACCCCTGGCAGTGTGATTCACGCAGCTTTCTAAAAGCAGTGGCACAGTGGTTAGCACTGCAGCCTCCAGTGCCAGTGACCCGGGCTCAATTCCTGGCTTCGGTCACTGTCTGTGTGGAGTCTGCACATTCTTACTGTGTCTGCATGGGTTTCCTCCGGGTGCTCCGGTTTCCTCCCACAGTCCGAAAGACGTGTTGGTTAGGTGGATTGGCCATGCTAAATTCTCCCTCAGTGTGCCTGAGCAAGCATTGGAGTGTGGCGACTAGGAGATTTTTACAGTAACTTCATTGCAGTGTTAATGTAAGCCTACTTGTGACACTAATAAATAAACTTTCAACTGAATATGGAGAACTTGCCAGCTCACTTCCGAGGGGAGTTTTGTCACAGGCTACCAATGACTATCAGGGGAGGGAGTGCACTTGAGAGGTCGAGGGAGGAGGGAGAAGCTGACTATGGGGCTTGCAATTGGGGGGGTGCACCTGGTGAGGGAATGGGGGACGATGCAAGGGGCTGTATGGCGGGGGGGTGAATGAGGCATTGGATTGGGGCTGTACAGTGTTGGGGGAAGTGCATCAGCAGGGATTGGGGAGGGTGGGTCGGTCAGAGGGATAATGACCTATTCTGGAGAGGGGGGAGATTAGGAGTCAGTGTTTAAGAATAAGGGGTCGCTTATTTAAGACGGAGATGAGGAGAATGTGTTTCTCTCCGGGGGGTGGGGGGTGGGAGGGGGGGGGGGAGTCTCTGGAATTATCTTTTGCCAAAGGCAGAGAAAGCAGAGTCTCTGATTATTTTTAAGGCAGAGAAAGATAGATCTTTGATTAACAAGGGGGTGAAAGGTTATGGGGGGGGTCGGCAGGAATGGGATTGAGGTTACTGTCAGATCAGCCATGATGTTATTGAATGGAGGAGCAGGCTCGAGGGGCCGAGTGGTCTTACTCCTGCTCCTGAATGATCTGTTTCTCTGATCCAGGGGGAGGATGGGACGCTGGCCAATGGGAGGAGGCTGGCGTGGATCACAGAGAAGCTGGGCTGAATGGCCTGTTTGTGTTGTGTAAATTTTATGTGGGGGGGCAGATGAAAAACTGCCTCCTTGGGGCAATAAACGTCAGCGATGCCAACATCCTGGTTCTGAATTTGTTTTAAAAACCAGCAGTGTGCAGGGTCGGGATTCAACTGTATTTAATACAGCACATTAGGGTGGCACGGTGGCACAGTGGTTAGCACTGCTGCCTCACAGCACCAGAGACCTGGCCTTGGGTCACTGTCTGTGTGGAGTTTGCATGTTCTCCGGTGCCTGCGAAGGTTTCCTCCGGTTTCCTCCCACAGTCCAAAAGACATGCAGGTTAGGCCAAATTCTCCCTCAGTATCCCGAGAGCTGTAAATGAGGGGGATTAGTGGGGTAAATAATGGGGTTATGGGGTTGGGCCTCAGTAAGATGCGCTGTTGGAGAGTCGCTGCAGGCTTGATGGGCTGAATGGCCTCCTTTTGCACTGTAAGAATTCTCTGAAAGCCATTGAACCAAAGCAATCTGCCATGGAATAGGGGTGAATATTCTTCGCCAGGGAGTGCTGAGTGCACAGTCTATTATCAAAACTCCACTGTAACTGTCTCAGCCAACTCCAAGGAAGTGAGTGTGTGGCAGCTTTCCCCCTGCCTGTGTGAGGGGGAGGGTTTCTCTCTGTGTGTGAGGGGGAGAGGGTTTCTCTCTCTGTGTGAGGGGGAGAGGGTTTCTCTCTCTGTGTGAGGGGGACAGTGTTTCTCTCTCTGTGTGAGGGGGAGAGGGTTTGTCTCTCTGTGTGAGGGGGAGAGGGTTTGTCTCTCTGTGTGAGGGGGGTGAGGGAGTTTGCAGGGTTTCCCTCTCTGAGGGGATGAGGGTTTCTCTCTCTTTGAGTGAGGGGTTGATGCTGGACAGGATGAGGGTTTCTCTGTGTGAGGGAGTTTGGAGGGTTTCTCTCTCTGTATCGGGGTGAGGGTTTCTGTGTGTGTGTGTGTGTCAGGGGGTGAGGGTTCCTCTGTATGAGGGCGTTTGGAGAGTCTCTCTGTCAGGGGGTGAGGGTCTCTGTGTGACAGGGGTGAGGTTTTCTGTGTCAGGGAGTTTGGAGGCTTTCTCTCTCTGTCAGGAAGTGGGGGTTTCTCTGTGTGTGAGGGGGTGAGGGTTTCTCTGTGTGTGTGTCAGGGGGTGAAAGTTTCTCCGTGTGAGGGAGTTTGGAGGGTTTCTCTGTTTCAGGGGGTGAGGATTTCTCTCAGGGTGAGGGGTGAGGGTTCCTCTTTGAGGAAGTTTGCAGGGTTTCTCTCTTTCTCTGTGTCGGGGGTGAGGATTTCTCTGTATGTGTCAGGGGGTGAGGGTTTCTCTGTGTGAGGGGGTGAGGGTCTCTCATTTGAGGGGGTAAGGGTTTCTTTCTCTGTGTCGGGGGTGAGGGTTTCTCTGTGTCAGAGTCTCTCTGAGGGAGGGCGTTTGGGGGGTTTCACTGTGAGGGGGTGAGGGTTTCTCTCTCTCGCTCTGTGTGAGGGGGTTTGGGGGGTTTCTCTCTCTGTGTGTCGGGGTGAGGGTCTCTCTGTGTCAGGGTCTCTGTGAGGGGGTGAGGATTTCTCTGTGTCAGGGTCTCTCTGTGTGAGGGTGTGAGGATTACTCTGTGTCAGGATCTCTCTGTGTGGGGGGTGAGGATTTCTCTGTGTCAGGGTCTATCTGTGTCAGGGGGTGAGGGTCTCAATGTGTCAGGGGGTGAGGGTCTCTATGTGTCAGGGGGTGAAGGTCTCTCTGTGTCGGGGGTGAGGGTCTCTATGTGTCAGGGGGTGAGGGTCTCTCTGTGTCGGGGGTGAGGGTCTCTCTGTGTCAGAGTCTCTCTGTGTCAGGGGGTGAGGGTCTCTCTGTGTCAGGGTCTCTCTGTGTCAGGGGGTGAGGGTCTCTCTGTGTCAGGGTCTCTGTGTCAGGGGGTGAGGGTCTCTCTGTGTCAGGGTCTCTGTGTCAGGGGGTGAAGGTCTCTGTGTCAGGGTCTCTGTGTCAGGGGGTGAGGGTCTCTCTGTGTCAGGGTCTCTCAGTGTCAGGGGGTGAAGGTCTCTCTGTGTCAGGGTCTCTGTGTCAGGGGGTGAGGGTCTCTCTGTGTCAGGGTCTCTCTGTGTCAGGGGGTGAGGGTCTCTCTGTCAGGGGGTGAGGGTCTCTCTGTGTCAGGGTCTCTCTGTGTCAGGGGGTGAGGGTCTCTCTGTGTCAGGGTCTCTCTGTGTCAGGGGGTGAAGGTCTCTCTGTGTCAGGGTCTCTGTGTCAGGGGGTGAGGGTCTCTCTGTGTCAGGGTCTCTCTGTGTCAGGGGGTGAAGGTCTCTCTGTGTCAGGGGATGAGGGTCTCTCTGTGTCAGGGTCTCTCTGTGTCAGGGGGTGAGGGTCTCTCTGTGTCAGGGGGTGAGGGTCTCTGTGTCAGGGTCTCTGTGTCAGGGGGTGAGGGTCTCTCTGTGTCAGGGTCTCTCTGTGTCAGGGGGTGAGGGTCTCTCTGTGTCAGGGTCTCTCTGTGTCAGGGGGTGAAGGTCTCTCTGTGTCAGGGTCTCTGTGTCAGGGGGTGAGGGTCTCTCTGTGTCAGGGTCTCTCTGTGTCAGGGGGTGAAGGTCTCTCTGTGTCAGGGGGTGAGGGTCTCTCTGTGTCAGGGTCTCTGTGTCAGGGGGTGAGGGTCTCTCTGTGTCAGGGTCTCTCTGTGTCAGGGGGTGAGGGTCTCTCTGTGTCAGGGTCTCTGCAGGGTTGTTTGTGTTGTACTTGCTGCTGTCTGTCTATTGCTGCAAACAGGCAGAGAGGGAGGGGGTTTGAGTGATTGAGAGTTCCGCTGCTTCTCTCTAACCAATGCTGAGCTCAGTGTCAGCCCGGCACAGACGGAAAAGGAAGGAGAATTTCTGCAGCCTTTTCCTCTCCAGCCGCGGATGTGGGCGAGTCCCCGGGACTGTCCGAGACTCAGCGCAGCCCAGGGAGCTGCCCGCGGCCGCCGGCCCCCTCTCCCCGGCACAGAGTCCATTCCCCCCGGCACAGAGCCCCTTCCACCCCCCCGGCAAAGAACCCCCTCCCCCCCCGGCACAGAGACCCTTCCACCTCCCGCACAAAGCCGCCCCCCACCCCCCAGCTACCAGCCCGCCTCCCCCCCCCCAGCTACCAGCCCGCCTCCCCCCAGCTGCCAGCCCCCCCCCAGCTACCAGCCCGCCTCCCCCCAGCTGCCAGCCCCCCCCCAGCTACCAGCCCGCCTCCCCCCAGCTGCCAGCCCACCTCCCCCCCCCCCCCAGCTGCCAGCCCACCTCCCCCCCCCCCCCCCCAGCTGCCAGCCCGCCTCCCCCCCCAGCTGCCAGCCCGCCTCCCCCCCCCCCAGCTGCCAGCCCGCCTCCCCCCCCCCCCCCCCAGCTGCCAGCCCCGTCCCCAAGGCTCAGAGCCCCTTCCTGAGGCACTGAGCCCCTTCCCCCCCTCAGCCCGTTCTCCCCCCGACCCGCAGCCCCTTCTCCCCCCCCGACCCGCAGCCCCTTCTCCCCCCCCGACCCGCAGCCCCTTCTCCCCCCCCGACCCGCAGCCCCTTCTCCCCCCCGACCCGCAGCCCCTTCTCCCCCCCCCGACCCGCAGCCCCTTCTCCACCCCGACCCGCAGCCCCTTCTCCACCCCCCCGACCCGCAGCCCCTTCTCCCCCCCTGACCCGCAGCCCCTTCTCCCCCCCTGACCCGCAGCCCCTTCTCCCCCCCCGACCCGCAGCCCCTTCTCCCCCCCCACCTGCAGCCCCTTCTCCCCCCCCCGACCCGCAGCCCCTTCTCCCCCCCCGACCCGCAGCCCCTTCTCCCCCCCCCGACCCGCAGCCCCTTCTCCCCCCCTGACCCGCAGCCCCTTCTCCCCCCCCGACCCGCAGCCCCTTCTCCCCCCCCGACCCGCAGCCCCTTCTCCCCCCCCGACCCGCAGCCCCTTCTCCCCCCCCGACCCGCAGCCCCTTCTCCCCCCCGACCCGCAGCCCCTTCTCCCCCCCGACCCGCAGCCCCATCTCCCCCCCCGACCCGCAGCCCCTTCTCCCCCCCCGACCCGCAGCCCCTTCTCCCCCCCCGACCCGCAGCCCTTCTCCCCCCCGACCCGCAGCCCCATCTCCCCCCCCCGACCCGCAGCCCCATCTCCCCCCCCCGACCCGCAGCCCCTTCTCCCCCCCGACCCGCAGCCCCTTCTCCCCCCCGACCCGCAGCCCCTTCTCCCCCCGACCCGCAGCCCCTTCTCCCCCCCGACCCGCAGCCCCTTCTCCCCCCCGACCCGCAGCCCCTTCTCCCCCCGACCCGCAGCCCCTTCTCCCCCCCGACCCGCAGCCCCTTCTCCCCCCCGACCCGCAGCCCCTTCTCCCCCCGACCCGCAGCCCCTTCTCCCCCCCGACCCGCAGCCCCTTCTCCCCCCCGACCCGCAGCCCCTTCTCCCCCCCGACCCGCAGCCCCTTCTCCACCCCCCCGACCCGCAGCCCCTTCTCCCCCCCCCCCCGACCCGCAGCCCCTTCTCCCCCCCCCCGACCCGCAGCCCCTTCTCCACCCCCCGACCCGCAACCCCTTCTCCCCCCCCCCGACCCGCAGCCCCTTCTCCCCCCCCCCGACCCGCAGCCCCTTCTCCCCCCCCCCCCCCGACCCGCAGCCCCTTCTCCCCCCCCCGACCCGCAGCCCCTTCTCCCCCCCCCCGACCCGCAGCCCTTTCCCCCCCTGGCCTGCAGCCCCTTCCCCCCCCCCCGCCCGCAGCCCCTTCCCCCCCCCCCCGCCCGCAGCCCCTTCCCCCCCCCCCCGCCCGCAGCCCCTTCCCCCCCCCCCGCCCGCAGCCCCTTCCCCCCCCCGCCCGCAGCCCCTTCCCCCCCCCGCCCGCAGCCCCTTCCCCCCCCCCCCCAGCCCGCAGCCCCTTCCCCCCCCGCAGCCCCTCCCCCCCCCCCCAGCCCGCAGCCCCTTGCCCCCGGCCCAGTCCCGCAATGACTCCCGCGGAGCAGAATGTGACTTGGCTCATCTCCCTTGGGGTGCTGGATTCCCCCAAAAAGACCATCTCCGATCCGGAAGAGTTCCTCAGGACAGCGCTCCGGGACGGACTTGTCCTCTGCAAACTGATGGAGCGCCTGGTGCCTGGCTCCTTGGACAAGGTAAGGTCCCTGGGGAGGGGAAGAGGGTCCCAGGGCCCACAGCGGGGGTCCCACTGGGCAGGGTCTGCATTTCAGAGAGTATTTGCAGCCCCCACTCCCTGAGAACTGGTTAATTGGAGATTTTTATATCTGGGGTGCTCTAAGGTGAAAGAAAAAGATGCTGCATGTAACCCCTAATAAAGCAAAGGGGTCGGGGCTTCTGGATTAAGCACAGGTTTTTTTTGGAAAATTACCAGGACAGAAACATAAATATCAATTCTCTTTTTCTGAGCAAACTCTGAACTGAGGCAGAATACTTGTTCATTATTGCTCTGCTCAAGACAAAATGAAGTTTTATCTTAAATGATATCAAACAAGGGAAATGGCAGATTGAGGGTAACGTTTTAATTTTAATTTCTGGTGATTACTAAATGTCAGTTAAACCTAAACCACAGACCGAAGAGCTGCAGCACTTTCCGGATCATAGCGTGTGCACACGGTCACGACGTGTACACTTGGTCAGGATGTGTGCATCAGATCATGGCATATGCTCTAGATCAGCATGTACACTTGGTCACAGCCAGTGCACCGGGTCATGGTGTGCAGTCCAGCTCTTAGAATGTGTCCAGGGTTATGGCGTAAGTCCCAGGTTATAGCATGTGCTCCAGGTCATGGTGTGTGCTTTGGGACATGACATGCTCTCCGAGCGTCTGCTCCTGGGTCATGGCGTGCGCACCAGGCCGCGGCTTGTGTTTCAATTCTTGGCTGATGATGTGGATCTACAGCAAATGTTTGAAGGCGCTGCTCTGGCACTCCCACTATTCCCCAAACACTCAGCCCTGTGTCTGCTTCTATTCGTTATTAATTGGTCTGTTTGAATTTTTGGGGCCTGGAGGTTTGGAAAAGGTTGTTCTAAGCACTGCCATCTCGTCGTTTGATGAAAGAAAGAACTTGCATTTATGTAACACCTTTCACCATCTCAGGATGTCACAAAGCGCTTTCCAGTCAATGAAATACCTGTGAAGTCCAGTCACTGTTGTAGTTAGGAAACGCAGCACACATCAAGATCCCACACACAGCAGTGTGATAATGAGCAGGACTAATATCGGTCAGGTCACCCAGGCTAACTCACCTGCTCTTTTTGAAGATAGAACCAAGGAAACCTTTACATTCACCTGAGAGTAACGTTTAACATCTCACTCGGCAACAGCACCTCTTCTGTGCTACCCCAGAATGTCAGCTCTGGAGTGGGACTTGAACCCACAACATTGTGATTCAGAGGTGAGAGCGCTACCCACTGAGCCATGGCTGACATCCATAAAAATCCTGAGTCAGAACAGCAAGATCCATTGTTATCAACAATTTAAGCTGTATGTAAATGATGGGACCATCACTTAAAGCTTTCTCTGCAGGCTGGGAGCTTCTGGGATACGCAGTTAAATCAGCAATAAAAACAAAAGCTTGGGACACTTTTAATCTCATTTTTGAACCTGTTGAATAGAAGGAAGCCACTCGGCCCATCGGACCTGTGGCAGTTAGAATTATCAACTTAAATCCCACATTCCATCATAATCTTTCCATTCCCCTTGAGTTTGCTGTCCTTCACACAATCACAGAATTGTTATGGTGCAGAAGGAGGCCATTTGGCCCATCGTGTCTGCACTGGCTCTCCAAACGAGCGTCATGACCAAGTGCCATTCGCCTGCATTTTCCCCGTACATTGTTTCTATTCAAATAATCATCGAATGCCTCGATTGAACCTGCCTCCACCACACTCCGAGGCTGGGCATTCCAGACGTGAACCACTCGATGTGAGAAAAACCTTATCCACTCATCACATTTGCTTCTTTCGCAAATCAGTTTAAATCTGTGCCCTCTCATTCTCGATTGTTTTACGAGTGGGAACAGTTTCTATCTACTCTGTCCAGCCCCCTCATGATTTTGAACATCTCTATCAAATCTCCTTTTAGCCGCCTTCTCTCCAAGGAGAACAGTCCCAACCTCTCCAATATATCCCCATAACTGAAGTTTCTCATCCCTGGAACCATTCTTGCAAACCTCTTCTGCACTCTCTCCAATGTCTTCACATCCTTCCTATAGTGTGGCACCCAGAACTGTACACAATATTCTAGCCGGGGTCTAACTAGTGTCTTGTATAAGTTCAGCATAACCTCCTTGCTCTTGTACCCCTATTAATAAAGCCCAGGATACTATATACTTTATTAACTGCTCTCTCAATGATCTCTGCACAGACACACCCAGCTCCCTCAGCTCCTGCCCCCTTTAAGAATTTTACCCCTTATTTTATATTGTCTCTCTATGTTCTTCCTTCCAAAATGTATCACCTCCCACTTCCCCGCACTGGACCTCATCTGCCACCTATCTGCCCACTCCCCCAACTTGTCTACATCTTTTTGAAGTTCGACACTGTTCTCCTCACAGTTTATAATGCTTCGAAGTATGTGTCATCCACAAGCTTTGAAACTGTCCCCTGCACACCAAGATCTAGATCATTAATATATATCAGGAAAAGCAAGGGTCCCAATATCAACCCTGGGGGAACTCCACTGCAAACCTTCCTCCAGCCTGAAAAATATCCATTGACCATTATTCTTTGCTTTATAATATTGAACCAATTTTGCATCCATGTTGCTACTGTCCCTTTTATTCCATGAGCTATAACTTTTCTCACAAGTCTTTTGTGTGGCACTGTATTAAATGCCTTCTGAATGTCCATTTACATCACAGCACCAGCATTGCCCTCATCCTGGCTCCTGGTCTGGCTTGCCTCAAAGGTCACCCCTCACTATCTTTGTAACCTCCTCCAGCCCCACAACTCTCTCTCATCTCTAATTCTGGCCTCTTAATATCCTCAGTTTTAATTGCTGCACCACTGACAGCCATGCGTTCAGCAGCCAGAGCTGCAAGCGCAAGAATTCACTCCCTAAACCTCTCCAAGTCTCGTTTATAGATGCTCCTCAAAATTTACATCATTGACAAAGCTTTTGATTACCTGCTCTAATATCATCTCATGTGACTCAGTGTCAACTTTTATTTGATAATTCTCCTTGGGATGTGTTACTATCTTGAAGGCTCCATATAAAGGCAAGTTATTCTGTATTAAATTAGGTGAAAGTTATATTTATGATTCAGCCATCACTTCTGACGTGTAAGTTTGAATGATTCAGTGTTCTATCAGAAACCTTTAAAGGATTAGCTACGGTCTAGAACTTTCAGCTACCAGAGGGAAGGAATACAGTTAGCTGTAGTTTCAAAGGCAACACCACAAAATAACCAAAATTGTGTTATGATCATCCACAACTTGTTTTTTTTATTCTTTCCTGGAATGAAGGCTTCACTGGCAAGGCCAGCGTTTGTTGCCCATCCCCAATTGTGCCTATACTGAGTGGCTTGCTGGGCTTTTTCAGAGGCAACCACACTGCTGTGGGTCTGGAGTCACATTGTGTCGGCCAGACCAGGTAAGGATGGCAGATTTCCTTCCTGAAAAGGCAGTGAGCCCAGATGGGCTTTTGTAACAATTGGTCACCATGACTGAAACCAGATTTATATTCCAAATTTGTTGATTGAATTCAAATTCCACTAGTTGCCGTGGTGGGATTTGAACCCACGCTCCCAGCAATTACCTTGAGCATCTGGATTACTTGTTCAATGAAATTACACTCCATCACCTACTCCCCAGAATAAGGTAATGTAAAGAGAGGCTAGGCTAATGCAGTCGATCGCTTGATAAGTGCAAGTAGGATTTTGTAACAAAAACCTGGTTATTAATGGTAACTGATGTAATGAGGAAGTTATCTTTCCTCTATTAATATTTTATGTACTTGAAATGCTGGGGCCTTTTGCTTTTTGAAAAGGATAATCTGTAGAAAGCAATAACCGGAAACATTACCTGGATCATTTTCCTTGGGAACAGCAGTCGTTACCAGGATGTGCACAAGTTTCAAGATTCTTCAATGCCAACTTGCAGTAATAAAATCCCTTTAATGCAGCAGAGTGCCTTCAATGTAGAAAAACATGTCAGAGTAGTTCACAAGGTGCAGAACGTGCAATCCAAAACAATAATCAACAGTGAGCCAAGGGGAGAAGTATCGGAGACATTGTCACCATCACTGTCAAAACTGTGGCTATTAAAGACGTAGGGCACTGCAGCTATTGAGGGTTTCGGGAAGTGGATTCCAGCCGTAGGTGGCTGAAGGCACAACTCCCAACAAGAAGAGAGATATGCTAGAGTCATAGAGGTTTACAGCATGGAAACAGGCCCTTTGACCCAACTTGTCTATGCCGCCTTTTTTTTAACCACTAAGCTAGTCCCAATTGCCTGCGTTTGACCCATATCCCTCTTTACCCATCTTACTCCTGTAACTGCCTAAATGCTTTTTAAAAGACACAATTGTGCCCACCTCTACTACTACCTCTGGCTGCTTGTTCCAGACACTCATCACCCTGTGTGTGAAAAAATTGCCCCTCTGGACCCTTTTGTGTATCTCCCCTCTCCCCTTAAATCGATGTCCTCTAGTTTTAGACTCCCCTACCTTTGGGAAAAGATATTGGCTATCTAGCTGATCTATGCCCCTCATTATTTTATAGACCTCTATGAGATCACCGCTAAGCACGGTGGCACAGTGGTTAGCACTGCTGCTTCACAGCGCCAGGGACTCAGGTTCGATTCCGGTTTGGGTCACTGTCTGTGTGGAGTTTGCACATTCACCCCATGTTCTGTGTGGGTTTCCTCCGGGTGCTCCGATTTCTTCCCACATTCTGAAAGACGTGCTGATTAGGTGCATTGACCCGACCAGGCCCCAGACTGTGGCGACCAGGGGAATTTCACAGTAACTTCGTTACAGTGTTAATGTAATGTAAGCCTTACTTGTGACTAATGAGTAAATTTTAACTTTAACTTAACTTTAAGCCTCCTACACTCCAGAGAAAAAGGTCCCAGTCTATCCTGGCTCTCCTTATAACTCAAACCATCAAGTCCTGGGAGCATCCTAATAAATCTTTTCTGCACTGTTTCTAGTTTAATAATATCCTTTCTATAATCGAGTGACTAGAACTGTACACAGTATTCCAAGTGTGGCCTTACCAATGCCTTGTACAATTTCAACAAGACGTCCCAACTCCTGTATTCAATGTTCTGACCAATGAAACCAAGCATGCTGAATGCCTTCTTCATCACTCTGTCCACCTTTGACTCCACTTTCAAGGAGCTATGAACCTGTACCCCTAGATCTCTTTGTTCTAAAACTCTCTCCAACGCCCTACCATTAACTGAGTAAGTCCTGCTCTGGCTCGATCGATCAAAATGCATCACCACGCATTTATCTAAATTAAATTCCATCTGCCATTCGTCAGCCCACTGGCCCAATTGATCAAGATCCCGTTGCAATCCGAGATAAACTTCTTCACTGTCCATTATGCCACCAATCTTGGTGTCATCTGCAAACTAACCATGCCTCCTAATTCTCATCCATATCATTAATATAAATGACAAATAACAGTGGATCCAACACCGATCTCTGAGGCTGATCACAGGTCTCCAGTTTGAAAAACAACCCTCTACATGTCTTCTGTCATCAAGCCAATTTTATATCTAATTGGCTACCTCACCCTTGATCCTGTGAGATTTAATCATATGCAACAACCTACCATGCGATACCTTGTCAAAGGCCTTGCTAAAGTCCATGTAGACAACGTCAACTGCACTGCCCTCATCTATGTTCTTGGTTACCCCTTCAAAAAACTCAATCAAATTTGTGAGATATGAGTTTCCACTCACAAAGCCGTGCTGACTGTCCCTAACCAGTCCCTGCCTCTCTAAATGCCTGCAGATCCTGTCCCTCTGAACACCTCCCAACAACTTACCCACTTAACAACTTAGAGACTGGAGTAGAGGACTGGAGAACATGAAGGGTTATAGGTTCCAGAGATAGGTATGGGGTTATAGGGGGCTGGAGGAGATTACAGAGATAGGGAGGGGATGTATGGGGCTGGAGGAGATTACAGAGATAGGGAGGAGTGTAGGGACAGGAGGAGGTTACGGAGATGGGGAGGGATGTAGGGGCTGGAGGAGGTTACAGAGATAGGGAGGGGGTGTAAGGGGCTGGAGGAGGTTCCACAAAGAGTGAAGATTGTAGGAATAATAGGGTCCAGGGTGGGTGATGTTGTAGAAGTGAAGTACCTAGACTTGGCGATTGGGCGGATGTGGGACTGGAAATTTAGCATGGGTTTATTAAGGAACCAGGGATTGCAAATAAAAAGAGATTAAAAAGGGAGGTATTGGAGCTTTTGAGAAACATTAAGATGGACCAGGGCCAGATAGGGTCTATCCTAGAATACTGAGAGAGGCGAGGGAAGAAATTGCTGAGGCCTTGACCAAAATCTTTATATTCTCTTTATCCACGGGTGAGGTACCAGAGGATTGGAGAGTAGCTAACGTTGCTCCTCTGTTTAAGAAGGGCAGAAGAAATAATCTGGGAAATTACAGGCCTGTGGACCTTACATTGGAGAAGATTCTTAGGGACAAGATGCATAGTGAAAGACAAAAGGCAGCATGGTTTTGTGAAGGGGAGGTCGTGTCTCACAAACCTGATTGAGTTCTTTGAGGAAGTGACAAAATATTGACCAGGGCAGGGCAGTGGATGCTGTATACATGGACTTCAGTGAAGCCTTCAATAAGGTTCCTCATGGCAGGCTGATGGTGAAGTCATATGGGGTCCGAGGTGAGCTGGTAAGATGGATACAAAACTAGCTTGGGCATAGAAAGCAGAGAGGAGCAGTAGGAGGGTACTTTTCTAACTGGAGGTCTGTGACAAGCAGTGTTCCTCAAGGATCAGTGCTGGGGACTCTGTTGTTTGTAATATATATAAATGATTTGGAGGAAAATGTTGGTGGTCTGATTAGTAAATTTGCAGATGGTACAAAAATTGGGGAAATAGTGGATAGTGAGGAGGATTGTCAGAGGATACAGCAGGATATAAGTCAGCTGGAGTTGGGCCAAAAGATGGCGGATGGAATTTAACACACACAAATGTGAGGCGATGTGCTTTGGAAGATCTATTGCAGAAGGAAAGTATACAGTAAATGGTAGAGCCCTTAGAAATATTAGCATACAGAGGGCTTTAGGCGTGCAGATTCGCAGTTCCCTGAAGGTGGCAACTTAGGTAGACAAGGTGACCAAGAAGGAGTATGGCGTGCTGGCCTTCATCGGTTGGGGCGTTGAGTGTAGGAATTGGAAAATCATGTTGCAGCTGTATGAGACTTTGGTTAGGCCGCATTTGGAGTATTGTGTTCAATTCTGGTCGCCACACGACCGGTAGGTTGTTGATGCATTGGAAAGGGTGCAGAAGAGATTTACCAGAATGTTGCCTGGTTTGGAGGATATGGACTATGAAGAAAGGTTGAACAAACTTGGATTGTTTTCATTGGAGCGTCAGAGTGTGAGGACGGACTTGATGGAGGTTTATAAGATCATGACAGGCTTGGATAGAGTGGATAGTCAGAATCTTTCTTCCAAGTTCGAATGGTCAGTTACCTGGGGGCATAGGTTGAAAGTGAAAGGGAGAAAGTTTAAAAGAGATATAT
Source organism: Mustelus asterias (assembly GCF_964213995.1). Classification (NCBI taxonomy): domain Eukaryota; kingdom Metazoa; phylum Chordata; class Chondrichthyes; order Carcharhiniformes; family Triakidae; genus Mustelus; species Mustelus asterias. Next base: position 3,813 of record NW_027591443.1, on the reverse strand, counting down.
GGGGCATGTTTTTCACACAGAGGGTGGTGAATGCCTGGAACGCGCTGCCGGAGGAGGTGGTGGAAGCAGTTTCTATAGCAATGTTCAAGAGGCATCTGGATAGATACATGAATAGGCAGGGAATAGAGGGATATGGACCATGTAGAGGCAAGAAAATATTAGATTAGAGAGGCACCTGTATCGGCACAGACTTGATGGGCTGAAGAGCCTGTTCCTGTGCTGTACTGTTCTTTGTTCTAAAATGTCTGGGTCATAGTGAGGCAATGGCCGGGTGATGGGTAAGATGCTCCTTCGGAGAGTCAGTGCAGATTTGATGGGCCGAATGTCCTTGTGCTGCACTGTTGAGATTCTGTGAAGCTTGGGGTTTTCTGAGAAGGAAGGTGTTGATGACAGAGGGAAAGGGAACTATTTAAATGACCTGCTCATGCCTGAGAGGCAGACTCAGTTTGGCACCACCAATAGTGCAGCATTCTCACAGTCCGGCACTGGCTGTGTCAGCTTGGATTATCTGCTTAAAATGGCATTTGAACCCTACCTTGTGACTCAGAGGCAAGACCGACTGAGGCAGCTAAAAAGATAAGGATTGAGGGAAGATCCCTGCTCTGGTGAGAGGGTGGAATATGCTTCATGGTGCTGTTAGCAGCTTCCTGTTCATTACAATTGTGTACGTCTGACTTTCCATCAGCACTTGTCTGCACCCATTCTGTGGATCGAGCAGTGCGTCAGAGACTCAACACCTTAAAAAAAAACATTGTTGTCATGTTTTATATACATAAATAATTTGTGTACATCAGTAGAATAATGTTACCAGTTAATTGGAACCGCATTGCAACTTTAAGCAGGTAAAGAGGGTACAAAAGATATTTACTGGAAAATGACTAAGAATGATGAAGTTCAGTTGTGTGGAGAGAGTGGAGTAGCTGGGGTTTGAAGAGAAGTTTTCAAAATGATGTGAGGTCCAGACAGAGTGGATTTGGAGAAACTGTTTCCAGTGGCTGAAGGGTTGATGACGAAAGATATGTTGAAGGTGATTAGCACAAGAACCAGGGGGAATGTGAGGAAAAACTTTCCACCAGCAACTAGTGCTTATTTAGAATGTACTGCCTGATTGGTATGGTACAGATTCAGTAGTAACTTTCAAAACAGAATTGGATTAATACTGGGAGGAAAAAGGATAGTAAGAAGTTTAACAACACCAGGTTAAAGTCCAACAGCTCTTAGCCCCTTCTTCAGGTGAGTGGGAATTCTGTTCACAAACAGAGCTTATAAAGACACAGACTCAATTTACATGAATAATGGTTGGAATGCAAATACTTACAACTAATCAAGTCTTTAAGAAACGAAACAATGTGAGTGGAGAGAGCATCAAGACAGGCTAAAAAGATGTGTATTGTCTCCAGACAAGACAGCCAGTGAAACTCTGCAGGTCCACGCAACTGTGGGAGTTACAAATAGTATGACATGAACCCAATATCCCGGTTGAGGCCGTCCTCGTGTGTGCGGAACTTGGCTATCAGTTTCTGCTCAGCGATTCTGCGCTGTCGTGTGTCGCGAAGGCTGCCTTGGAGAACGCTTACCCGAATATCAGAGGCCGAATGCCCGTGACCGCTGAAGTGCTCCCCAACAGGAAGAGAACAGTCTTGCCTGGTGATTGTCGAGCGGTGTTCATTCATCCGTTGTCGCAGCGTCTGCATAGTTTCCCCAATGTACCATGCCTCGGGACATCCTTTCTTGCAGCGTATCAGGTAGACAACGTTGGCCGAATTGCAAGAGTATGTACCGTGTACCTGGTGGATGGTGTTCTCACGTGAGATGATGGCATCTGTGTCGATGATCCGGCACGTCTTGCAGAGGTTGCTGTGGCAGGGTTGTGTGGTGTCATGGTCACTGTTCTCCTGAAGGCTGGGTAGTTTGCTGCGGACAATGGTCTGTTTGAGGTTGTGCGGTTGTTTGAAGGCAAGAAGTGGGGGTGTGGGGATGGCCTTGGCGAGATGTTCGTCTTCATCAATGACATGTTGAAGGCTCCGGAGGAGATGCCGTAGCTTCTCCGCTCTGGGGAAGTACTGGACAACGAAGGGTACTCTGTCCACTGAGTCCCGTGTTTGTCTTCTGAGGAGTCGGTGCGGTTTTTCGCTGTGGCGCGTTGGAACTGTTGATCAATGAGTCTAGCGCCATATCCTGTTCTTATGAGGGCATCTTTCAGCGTCTGGAGGTGTCTGTTGCGATCCTCCTCATCCGAGCAGATCCTGTGTATACGGAGGGCTTGTCCGTAGGGGATGGCTTCTTTAACGTGTTTAGGGTGGAAGCTGGAGAAGTGGAGCATCGTGAGGTTATCCGTGGGCTTGCGGTACAGTGAGGTGCTGAGGTGACCGTCCTTAATGGAGATGCGTGTGTCCAAGAATGCAACCGATTCCGGAGAGTAGTCTATGGTGAGCCTGATGGTGGGATGGAACTTGTTGATGTCATCATAGAGTTGTTTCAGTGATTGTTCACCATGAGTCCAAAGGAAGAAAATGTCATCGATGTATCTAGTGTATAGCATCGGTTGAAGGTCCCGTGCGGTGAAGAAGTCTTGTTCGAACCTGTGCATGAAGATGTTGGCATATTGAGGTGCGAATTTGGTCCCCATGGCTGTTCCGTGTGTCTGGATGAAGAACTGGTTGTTGAAGGTGAAGATATTGTGGTCCAGGATGAAGCGGATGAGATGTAAAATTGCATCTGGAAACTGGCAGTTGTTGGCGCTGAGCACTGAGGCCGTTGCAGCAATGCCATCGTCATGGGGGATGCTGGTGTAGAGTACCGAGAAAAAGGATTGCAGGGCTACAAGAGAGAGGGTGAGGAGTGGAATTCACTGGATCGCTCTTTGAAAGAACCAGCACATCCTGATGTCCTTTTTTGCTGTACTATTCTGTTTCTATGCTGGACACAGAGTTAAACTGATTTGCAGAAGAAGGAAATGTGATGTGAAAAAACCTTGTTCACGCAGCGAGTGGTTGAAGTCTGGATTGCGCTGCCTGGAAGTATGATGGAGGCACGTTCAATCGGGGCATTAGATGATTGTACAGGGGTACGGGGAAAAAACAGGGAAATGGCATTAAGTCGTGATGCTGGTTCGGAGAGTTGGTGCAAACATGATGGGCCAAATGACCACCTCCTGCACTATAACAATTCTGTGATTGTGTTCTAATTAACAGGAGTGTAGAATTGGTCACAGACACACACAGTCCTTCATATCTTAGTCAGTTGTTGCAGGATAATCCTAAACTAATCCCATCGCTCCTCCCGAGCTCAGTATTTTTTCTGCATTTATTTGTGGATAGATATATAAACCAGATTGCCAGTTTGAAACAAATTAAACCACTTGACCTACAGGCCAGGATCTGCTTTTATAAATGTTCACATTCATGCTGTGCCTCAGTGTCAGCTCCCTTGCTAAGACATTGTGAGTTCAAATCCCCCACAAGAGATTTGAGCATACAGTCCAGGCTGACTCTCTGGTGCAGCACTGATGGAGTGCAGCACTGTCAGAGGTGCAGCATGCTGTCTTTTGGATCAGATGGCACAGTGGTTAACGCTGCTGCCTCACAGCTCCAGGGACCTGAGTTCAATTCCGGCCTCGGGTGACTGTCTGTGCGGGGTTTGCACATTCTCCCCGTGTCTGTGTGGGTTTTGTCCGAGTGCTCCAGTTTCCTCCCACAGCCGAGTGATGTGCGAGTTAGGTTAATTGGCCATGCTAAATTGACCATTAATGTCAAGAGGGTAAGTGGGGTAAATATGTGGGGTTATGGAGATAGGGCCTGGGTGGGATTGTTG
>NW_027591442.1:0-89506 GCF_964213995.1 Mustelus asterias | reverse complement strand
TGTGTGTCTCTGTGCGTGTGTGTCTCTGTGCGTGTGTGTCTCTGTGCGTGTGTGTCTCTGTGCGTGTGTGTCTCTGTGCGTGTGTGTCTCTGTGCGTGTGTGTCTCTGTGCGTGTGTGTCTCTGTGCGTGTGTGTCTCTGTGCGTGTGTGTCTCTGTGCGTGTGTTGTGTCTGTGCGTGTGTGTCTCTGTGCGTGTGTGTCTCTGTGCGTGTGTGTCTCTGTGCGTGTGTGTCTCTGTGCGTGTGTGTCTCTGTGCGTGTGTGTCTCTGTGCGTGTGTGTCTCTGTGCGTGTGTGTCTCTGTGCGTGTGTGTGTCTCTGTGCGTGTGTGTCTCTGTGCGTGTGTGTCTCTGTGCGTGTGTGTCTCTGTGCGTGTGTGTCTCTGTGCGTGTGTGTCTCTGCGTGTGTGTCTCTGTGCGTGTGTGTCTCTGTGCGTGTGTCTCTGTGCGTGTGTCTCTGTGCGTGTGTGTCTCTGTGCGTGTGTGTCTCTGTGCGTGTGTGTCTCTGTGCGTGTGTGTCTCTGTGCGTGTGTGTCTCTGTGCGTGTGTGTCTCTGTGCGTGTGTGTCTCTGTGCGTGTGTGTCTCTGTGCGTGTGTGTCTCTGTGCGTGTGTGTCTCTGTGCGTGTGTGGTCTCTGTGCGCGTGTGTCTCTGTGCGCGTGTGTCTCTGTGCGCGTGTGTCTCTGTGCGCGTGTGTCTCTGTGCGTGTGTCTCTGTGCGCGTGTGTCTCTGTGCGCGTGTCTCTGTGCGCGTGTGTCTCTGTGCGCGTGTGTCTCTGTGCGCGTGTGTCTCTGTGCGCGTGTGTCTCTGTGCGCGTGTGTCTCTGTGCGCGTGTGTCTCTGTGCGCGTGTGTCTCTGTGCGCGTGTGTCTCTGTGCGCGTGTGTCTCTGTGCGCGTGTGTCTCTGTGCGCGTGTGTCTCTGTGCGCGTGTGTCTCTGTGCGCGTGTGTCTCTGTGCGCGTGTGTCTCTGTGCGCGTGTGTCTCTGTGCGCGTGTGTCTCTGTGCGCGTGTGTCTCTGTGCGCGTGTGTCTCTGTGCGCGTGTGTCTCTGTGCGCGTGTGTCTCTGTGCGCGTGTGTCTCTGTGCGCGTGTCTCTGTGCGCGTGTGTCTCTGTGCGCGTGTGTCTCTGTGCGCGTTGTCTCTGTGCGCGTGTGTCTCTGTGCGCGTGTGTCTCTGTGCGCGTGTGTCTCTGTGCGCGTGTGTCTCTGTGCGCGTGTGTCTCTGTGCGCGTGTGTCTCTGCGCGCGTGTGTCTCTGTGCGCGTGTCTCTGTGCGCGCGTGTCTCTGGCGGCGTGTCTCTGTGCGCGCGTGTCTCTGCGCGCGCGTGTCTCTGTGCGCGCGTGTCTCTGCGCGCGCGTGTCTCTGCGCGCGCGTGTCTCTGCGCGCGCGTGTCTCTGCGCGCGCGTGTCTCTGCGCGCGCGTGTCTCTGCGCGCGCGTGTCTCTGCGCGCGCGTGTCTCTGCGCGCGCGTGTCTCTGCGCGGTCTCTGCGCGCGCGTGTCTCTGCGCGCGCGTGTCTCTGCGCGCGCGTGTCTCTGCGCGCGCGTGTCTCTGCGCGCGCGTGTCTCTGCGCGCGCGTGTCTCTGCGCGCGCGTCTCTCTGCGCGCGCGTCTCTCTGCGCGCGCGTCTCTCTGCGCGCGCGTCTCTCTGCGCGCGCGTCTCTCTGCGCGCGCGTGTCTCTCTGCGCGCGCGTCTCTCTGCGCGCGCGGTCTCTGCGCGGCGTCTCTCTGCGCGCGCGTGTCTCTGCGCGCGCGTGTCTCTGCGCGCGCGTGTCTCTGCGCGCGCGTCTCTGCGCGCGCTCTCTCTGCGCGCGCTGTCTCTGCGCGCGCGTGTCTCTGCGCGCGCGTGTCTCTGCGCGCGCGTGTCTCTGCGCGCGCGTGTCTCTGCGCGCGCGTGTCTCTGCGCGCGCGTGTCTCTGCGCGCGCGTGTCTCTGCGCGCGCGTGTCTCTGCGCGCGCGTGTCTCTGCGCGCGCGTGTCTCTGCGCGCGCGTGTCTCTGCGCGCGCGTGTCTCTGCGCGCGCGTGTCTCTGCGCGCGCGTCTCTCTGCGCGCGCGTCCTCTCTGCGCGCGCGTCTCTCTGCGCGCGCGTCTCTCTGCGCGCGCGTCTCTCTGCGCGCGCGTCTCTCTGCGCGCGCGTCTCTCTGCGCGCGCGTCTCTCTGCGCGCGCGTCTCTCTGCGCGCGCGTCTCTCTGCGCGCGCGTCTCTCTGCGCGCGCGTCTCTCTGCGCGCGCGTCTCTCTGCGCGCGCCGTCTCTCTGCGCGCGCGTCTCTCTGCGCGCGCGTCTCTCTGCGCGCGCGTCTCTCTGCGCGCGCGTCTCTCTGCGCGCGCGTCTCTCTGCGCGCGCGTCTCTCTGCGCGCGCGTCTCTCTGCGCGCGCGTCTCTCTGCGCGCGCGTCTCTCTGCGCGCGCGTCTCTCTGCGCGCGCGTCTCTCTGCGCGCGCGTCTCTCTGCGCGCGCGTCTCTCTGCGCGCGCGTCTCTCTGCGCGCGCGTCTCTCTGCGCGCGCGTCTCTCTGCGCGCGCGTCTCTCTGCGCGCGCGTCTCTCTGCGCGCGCGTCTCTCTGCGCGCGCGTCTCTCTGCGCGCGCGTCTCTCTGCGCGCGCGTCTCTCTGCGCGCGCGTCTCTCTGCGCGCGCGTCTCTCTGCGCGCGCGTCTCTCTGCGCGCGCGTCTCTCTGCGCGCGCGTCTCTCTGCGCGCGCGTCTCTCTGCGCGCGCGTCTCTCTGCGCGCGCGTCTCTCTGCGCGCGCGTCTCTCTGCGCGCGCGTCTCTCTGCGCGCGCGTCTCTCTGCGCGCGCGTCTCTCTGCGCGTGTGTGTCCCCCTCTCTCTCTCCACCCACGTCCCCAAAAGCTCTGCTGCAAAATGAGCCTTGGCATGGCCAATTAACTTAACTAGCACGTCTTTCGGAGTGTGGGAGGTAACCGGAGCACCCGGAGGAAACCCACGCAGACACTGGGAGAACGTGCAAACTCCACACAGACAGTGACCCGAGGCCGGAATTGAACCCATGTCCCTGGCGCTGTGAGGCGACAGTGCTAACCATTGTGCCACAGAGGGCGCCTTGCATACACTCAGCAGTGAACCAGTTGGAATCCGCTGCTTGAGGAAGCAGTGCAAACCCTGGTGAACGTTTACCTCTGAAATGCTGCAGTCTGGGAGGGCAGTGTAGTTTGGAGGGAGAAGCATCCTCAATCCTCTGTTTCCAGTTTCCAGCTCGCTTCCAGTTTTTGGCATGTCACTGATGGTGCCCTGGGAGCCAGGACAGCATGGTGTCACACTGGTTAGCAATGCTGCTTCACAATGCCAGGGACATGGCTTCAATTCCAGCTTCGGGTCACTGTATGTGTGGAGTCTGCTCGTTCTCCCCGTGTCTGCGTGGGTTTCCTTCGGGTGCTCCAGTTTCCCCCCTCAGTCTGAAAGATGTGCAGGTTAGGTGGATTGGCCATGCTAAATTGCCCCCTTAGTGTCCACAGATGTGCAGGTTAGATGGATTGGCCATGCTAAATTGCCCCTTAGTGTCCAAAGATGTGTAGCTTAGGTGGATTGGCCATGCTAAATTGCCCCTTAGTGTCCAAAGATGTGCAGGTTAGGTGGATTGGCCATGCTAAATTGCACCTTAGTGTCCAAAGATGTGCAGGTTAGGTGGATTGGCCATGCTAAATTGCCCCTTAGTGTCCAAAGATGTGCAGGTTAGGTGGATTGGCCATGCTAAATTGCACCTTAGTGTCCAAAGATGTGCAGGTTAGGTGGATTGGCCATGCTAAATTGCCCCTTAGTGTCAAGGGTTCAAACCCAGGTCCTCCAGCACATTGTCCTGGGTCTCTGCTTTACTAGTCCAGCAACAATACCCCACTCCGCCACTGCCTCGCTGTTGGGTTATCAGAGTTCAAATTTAATCAGGCTGTCTTTAACCTGACCGCTTCACACTAGGTGCCAAATGCCTTCATACCTGATCCTGAGCCTCTTCATCTTTAATTGACTACTTTTGGAACAAAGCTTGCATCCTGTCTACACAGAATGTACAGTAAGTTTCACGAACGAACAGGCTTTCTGCTCCTGCCCTGAGCCTTGTCACTTCGAAGGGTTATTTCATATTAAATAGCAAGTTAAATCTGCCCCTCCTTCACGTTACACAGCTCAAAGTCATTTTATATAGCATATACGGTCAGCCATGAGCATAATGAATGATGGAGCAGGCTTGAGTGGCCTACTCTTTTCCTGTGTAATACCACATACACCGGGAAGGAAATCTGCCATCCTTACCCCGGTCTGGCCTACATGTGACTCCAGAGCCACAGCAATGTGGTTGACTCTCAACTGCCCTCCAAGGGGCAACTCGGGATGGACAATAAATGCTGGGCCCAGCCAGCGACGCCCATGTCCCAGGAATGAAATTTTTAAACTGTGCAGTATCCCATTCAATCTTGCTATGTCAACTGTCATAATAGGCCGGCACGGTGACACAGTGGGTTAGCATTGCTGACTCTCAGTGCCAGGGACCTGGGTTCGAATCCCGGATTGGGGCACTGTCTGTGTGGAGTCAGCACCTTCTCCCCGTGTCTGCGTGGGTTTCCTCCAGGCGCTCCAGTTTCCTCCCACAGTCCAAAGATGTGCTGGTTAGGTGGATTGACCACCATGGGTGGCACGGTAGCACAGTGGTTAGCACTGCTGCTTCACAGCTCCAGGGACCTGGGTTCAATTCCCAGCTCGGGTCACTGTCTGTGTGGAGTCTGCACATTCTCCTCGTGTCTGCGTGGGTTTCCTTCGGGTGCTCCGGTTTCCTCCCACAGTCCAAAGATGTGCGGGTTAGGTTGATTGGCCATGCTAAAATTGCCCCTTAGTGTCCTGAGATGCGTAGGTTAGAGGGATTAGCGGGTAAAATATGTAGGGATATGGGGGTAGGGCCTGGATGGGATTGTGGTCGGTGCAGACTCGATGGGTCAAATGGCCTCTTTCTGTACTGTAGGGTTTCTATGATTTCTTCTATGACCATGCTAAATTGCCCCTTAGTGTCCAAAGATGTGCAGGTTAGGTGGATTGGCCATGCTAAATTGCCCCTTAGTGTCCAAAGATGTGCAGGTTAGGTGGATTGGCCATGCTAAATTGCCCCTTAGTGTCAGGGGGACTAGCAGGGTAAATGCGTGGGGTTATGGGGATAGGGTCAGGGTGGGATTGTAGTTGAAGCAGACGCGATGGGCTGAATGGCCACCTCCTGCACTGTAGGGATTCTGTGAATGCAATTACTTGTTCTGTCCAGCAGTTGGCTCTGTAGGGCGCGTGTCTGAAGTGCGTCGCTAATCTGGGTGTGTCTCTAATCGGTTTATATCCACAATTATCCAACCACTCTGGAAAATGCGAAAGTCAATTTGAATGTACGCCATAATATCTAAAGAAGTCTCACAACACCTGGTTAAAGTCCAACAGGTGTATTTGGAATCACAAGCTGTGAAAGCTCGTGACTCCAAATAAACCTGTTGGACTTTAACCTGATATTGTGAGCTGTGCCTACCCCAGTCCAACGCCGGCACCTCCACATCATAATATATAAATGTAGAAGCTGATGGTTTAGTGCAACTAGCGGGTCATCTATCAGTTACCAATAGAATATCATAGAATCAGAGGCCATTCGGCCCATCGAGTCTGCACTGACTCTGACAGAACATGTTACCGTGGCCCCACCTGATCCCACACGTGATCCCACACGTAACCCCACACATTTACCAAGGCCAATCCACCTAACCTGCACATCTTTGGACACTAAGGGGCAATTTAGCATGGCCAATCCACCTAACCTGCACATCTTTGGACACTAAGGGGCAATTTAGCATGGCCAATCCACCTAACCCACACATCTTTGGACACTAAGGGGCAATTTAGCATGGCCAATCCACCTAACCTGCACGTCTTTGGACACTAAGGGGCAATTTAGCATGGCCAATCCACCTAACCCACACATCTTTGGACACTAAGGGGCAATTTAGCATGGCCAATCCACCTAACCCACACATCTTTGGACACTAAGGGGCAATTTAGCATGGCCAATCCACCTAACCCGCACATCTTTGGACACTAAGGGGCAATTTAGCATGGCCAATCCACCTAACCCACACATCTTTGGACACTAAGGGGCAATTTAGCATGGCCAATCCACCTAACCCGCACATCTTTGGACACTAAGGGGCAATTTAGCATGGCCAATCCATCTAACCTACACATCTTTGGGCACTAAAGGGCAATTTAGCATGGCCAATCCACCTAACCAGCACATCTTTGGACACTAAGGGGCAATTTAGCATGGCCAATCCACCTAACCCGCACATCTTTGTGGGGGGGAACCGGAGCACCTGAAAGAAACCCACCCAGACAGTGACCCGAGCCGTGAATCGAACCCGGGTTTCTGGAGCTGTGAGGCAGCAGTGCTGACTGCCGGGCCACCGTGCTGCCCATCAGTACCAGAGTCTCGGGGCTGCAAAGCACACTCGCGATTGTAGCCGCAATTCAATGTGTTTCAATCTGTGACCTTGGATCACAGTTCCTTGCTGCCTCACACTGTCGTGTTTAATTTTAGACACGCCACCTAATTTAGTTTGGAATGTAGTGTTTTCTCATCCACAGTTTGCCAGCTTGTAGATGGCCAATTTCCCCACTGAATTGCAACGCCATGACCATCTGCACAAGTTAGAATCAGCCCCACTCTGGAGAAGCAGATTGTACATTGCTTTGTGTGTGTGCGTGCGTGCGTCCGTGTCCCACCCACAGTGATATCCACAGTGAGAGTGTGCGGCACAGGATCCAACTCCCCAGCACTGTGCCATCTGGAGTGACTGATCAAATGAAAAGAGAAGCGATGGCCTCGTGGTATTATCGCTAGGCTATTAATCCAGAAACTCAGCTAATGTTCTGGGGGACCCGGGTTCGAATCCCGCAGATGGTGGAATTTGAATTCAATAAAAAATATCTGGGATTAAGAATCTACTGATGACCCATTGTCGGAAAAACCCATCTGGTTCCCTTTAGGGAAGGAAATCTGCCGTCCTTACCCCGGTCTGGCCTACATGTGACTCCAGAGCCACAGCCAATGTGGTTGACTCTGAACTGCCCTCCAAGGGGCAACTAGGGATGGGTAATAAATGCTGGGCCCAGCCAGCGACGCCCATGTCCCACGAATGAATAAAAAACAATGAAACGCACGTTTGATTCTCTTTAAAATCCCTATTTTTATCACTACGCCACTGGCGGCTGTGCCTTCAGCTGCCTGGACCCTGAGCTTTGGAATTCCCTCCCTGAACCTTTCATGTCTCTGCGTCCTCCTTGAAGGCAGTGCTTAAAATCTGCCTCTGTGGCCAAGCTTTTGGACATCAGCCCCATTATCTCCTCACGTAGCTCTGTCATATTTTGTTAAAAGTGCTCCCGTGACGAGCCTCGGGGTGTTTTATTACATTGAATAGGGTAGATAAATACAAAGTTGTTGTTCCAGAGCGAGGACTAACTGCTGCCTTTGGTTCCCTGTTTCAGCCATGGCGTTCATTACGTACATCCTGTTGGCGGGGGTGGCCCTGGGCATCCAGCAGAGGTTAGTATTACACTGGGCCCACTGGCAAATGCTGGAAACACGCAGCAGGTCAAGCAGCGTCCATGGAGAGAGAAAAATAGCATTCGTATTCCAGTCCATAGCCTTGGCGGCACAGTGGGTTAGCACGGCTGCCATCACAGCGCCAGGGACCCGGGTTCGACACCAGCCTCGTGTAACTGTCGGTGAGGAGTCTGCACGTTCACCCCGTGTCTGCGTGGGTTTCCTCCGGGTGCTCCGGTTTCCCCCCACACTCCAAAGATAGAATCACTACAGTGTAGAAGGAGGCCATTCGGCCCATCGAGTCTGCACCGACCACCATCCCACCCAGACTCTATCCCCATAACCCCACGTATTTACCTTGTCATTCCCCCTGACACTGTAAGGGGAATTTTTAGCACGGCCAATCAACCTGACCCGCACATCTTTGGAGTGTGGGAGGAAACCGGAGCACCCGGAGGAAACCCACGCAGACACGGGGAGAACGTGCAGACTCCGCACAGACAGTGACCCAAACCGGGAATCGGTGCGTGCCGCTGTGAGGCAGCAGCGCTAACCCACTGTGCCGCCCCTTAAATTTGTGTGGGTTAGGTGGACTGGCCATGCTAAATTGCCCCTTTGCATCAGGGGGAATTGGCAGGGTAAATACGTGAGATTATCATAGAAATCACAGAAACCCTACAGTGCAGAAACAGGCCATTTGGCCCATCGAGTCTGCACCGACCACAATCCCACCCAGGCCCTATCCCCATATCCCTACATATTTTACCCGCTAATCACTCTAACCTACGCATCTCAGGACACTAAGGGCAATTTTAGCATGGCCAATCAACCTAACCCGCACATCTTTGGACTGTGGGAGGAAACCGGAGCACCCGGAGGAAACCCACGCAGACGCGGGGAGAATGTGCAAACTCCACACAGACAAGGACCCAAGCCGGGAATCGAACCCAGGTCCCTGGAGCTGTGAAGCAGCAGTGCTAACCACTGTGCTACCGTGCCGCCCCAGGGGACGGGGGCCTGGGTGGGATTGTGGTCGGTGCAGGCTTGATGGGCTGAATGGCCTCCTCCTGCACTGTAGGGTTTCTATGATTCTTTCAAGTAGTCTACTTGGACCTCAGCATTGATAAGGCCCCACATGGGAGACTGATGGCGAAGGTGAGAGCCCAGGGGACCCAAGGAACTGTGGCAAATTGGAGCCAAAATTGGCTGAGTGGCAGGAAGCAGAGGTGGATGGTTGAGGTGTTTTTTTCGGACTGGAAGCCTGTGTCCCGTCGGAGTCTCGCAGGAATCCGTCTTGGGGGGGCCCCTGCTGTTTGTGGTTTATAGAAATGATTTAGATTTGATCGTAGGAGGATTAATCAGTAAGTTGGTGGTGTGGTAAATAGTGAGGAGGATAGCCTTAGATTACAGGAGGATAGAGACGGGCTGGTTAGACGGGCTGATCAGTGGCAAAGGGCATTCAATCCGGATAAGTGTGAGGTGACGCACTTGGGCAGGACAAACAAGACGAGGGAATACATGATGAACACAGGGTCCTCGGAAGCACCGAGGATCAGAGGGACCTTGGTGTGCCTGTACTCCGGTCCCTTAAGGTAGCAGGACAGCAGATAAAGTGGTTCAGAAGTCGCATGGTATACTTTTATCAGCTGTGGCATGGAGTTTAAGAGCAGGGGGGTTATGCTGGGACTGTATAAAGTGTAGATTAGGCCGTGGCTACAGTATTGTGTGCAGTTCTGGGATACGCATTATAGGTGGGATGTGATCGCACTTGAAAGGGCGCAGCGGGAGATTTACCAGGATGTTGCCTGGGCTGAAGAGAGATTGGATAGACTGGGCTTGTTTTCCTTGGAGCAGAGGGGGGACATGTCTGAGATGTATAAGATTATGAGGGGTATAGATAGAGTGGACAGGAAGAAACCTTTTCCCCGTGGTGGAGGGATCAATGGCCGGGGGACAGAGATTTAACGTAAGGAGCAGAAGATTGAGGGGATGTGAGGAAAAGCTTTTTCACCCAGAGGGTGGTGGGAGTCTGGAGCTCACTGCCTGAAAGGGCGGTGGAGGCAGAGACCCCCCCCCCCCCCATAATGTTGAAGGAGTAATTAGATGTGTACTTGCAGTGCCAAGGCAGACAAGGCTGTGGGCCAAGTGTTGGGCAATGGGATTAGAATAGTTGGGTGGTTTGTCTTTCACTGGTGCAGATGCAATGGGCCGAAGGGCCTTTATATATGCTGAGTAACTCTGACTAGAGGGAAGTTGGTGGAGATGCAACAGGTTTAAGCAAGCACAGGGTGGGGGGGGGGGTTTGGTTGGGGAGGATTTGGGGGGTGGGGGGGGGTTTGGTTGGAGAGGATTTGGGGGGTGGGGGGGTTTGGTTGGGGAGGATTTGGGGGGTGGGGGGGTTTGGTTGGGGAGGATTGGGGGGTGGGAGGGGTTTGGTTGGGGAGGATTTGGGGGGTGGGGGGGTTTGGTTGGGGAGGATTTGGGGGGTGGGGGGGGGTTTGGTTGGAGAGGATTTGGGGGTGGGGGGGTTTGGTTGGGGAGGATTGGGGGGTTGGGGGGGTTTGGTTGGGGAGGATTGGGGGGGGTTTTGGTTGGGGAGGATTTGGGGGGTGGGGGGGTTTGGTGGGGTGGAGGGTGTTGGAGTGGAGTGGGGGGGGCGTTGTGCTGGGAGGTTGGGTTGGGGGGTGGGGTGGGGGGTTGGAGAGGGAAGGGAGGAAAGATCAAAGGGAAATGTGCGTGTTCAGAAGGGAGGATGGAGAGATGTGGTGGCAAAGTCGGGGGAGTGGGTTTGGTTAGAGGGGGTTAATAGAACATGTAAAGAGGCATCTCGGTACATTGGATGTGACAATGACAGAAGTATCACCAACTGATTTGCTCCAAAACAAATGGGGGCAGCGGTTCTGATCTGGAATTGTCCTGAGGGTTGCAAGGTGAGGGATGAGGGATCAAGCTTGCATTGGGCCTTGTTGGGACGGTGTAGGAGGTCCAAGGACAGGGAATTAAAATGGCAGGCAACCAGAAATCCCCGGGGTCAGCCTTGTGCTCTAAATGGAGGTGTTGGGCAGAGCGATCACCCGATCTGCATCTGCTCGTAGCCCCCCAACCCCCAACCGATGTCGAGGAGAGTGCTGATGAGCAGTGAGTACTGTACACTAAACTGAAAGAGTAAATCGCCTCAAAAGAATTGTGTCGGCTCTGACACTGAGAGCAGAGAAGATAAATGGGAAGGTTTGCAAGGTTGATATTTGCGTGTGAAGGTGCAGTGAGAATTAGGAGGGAGTGGGGATAATGGAGTGAAGCATTAGGTTCTGGAGTCAACAATCCCTTTGGGGTACTGAAAAGGAGGTGGGTGGGAGTGGGAGGGAAAGGTGAGTTTGACCGTAGCATCACATTGGAGGTGCTGGAAATGCCAGAAGGTGATCCATTGGGATTGTGTACAATGGGAGTGAATGGGAAGGGGTTTGGGTCCATTGGGATTGTGTACAATGGGAGTGAATGGGAAGGAGTTTGGGTCCATTGGGATTGTGTACAATGGGAGTGAATGGGAAGGGGTTTGGGTCCATTGGGATTGTGTACAATGGGAATGAATGGGAAGGAGTTTGGGTCCATTGGGATGGTGTACAATGGGAGTGAATGGGAAGGGGTTTGGACCAATTGGGATTGTGTACAATGGGAGTGAATGGGAAGGGGTTTGATCCATTGGGATTGTGTACAATGGGAGTGAATGGGAAGGGGTTTGATCCATTGGGACTGTGTACAATGGGAGTGAATGGGAAGGGGTTTGATCCATTGGGACTGTGTACAATGGGAGTGAATGGGAAGGGGTTTGATCCATTGGGATTGTGTACAATGGGAGTGAATGGGAAGGGGTTTGGGTCCATTGGGATTGTGTACAATGGGAGTGAATGTGAAGGGGTTTGATCCATTGGGACTGTGTACAATGGGAGTGAATGGGAAGGGGTTTGATCCATTGGGATTGTGTACAATGGGAGTGAATGGGAAGGGGTTTGGGTCCATTGGGATTATGTACAATGGGAGTGAATGGGAAGGGGTTTGATCCATTGGGACTGTGTACAATGGGAGTGAATGGGAAGGGGTTTGGGTCCATTGGAATTGTGTACAATGGGAGTGAATGGGAAGGGGTTTGATCCATTGGGACTGTGTACAATGGGAGTGAATGGGAAGGGGTTTGGGTCTATTGGGATTGTGTACAGTGGGAGTGAATAGGAAGGGGTTTGGGTCCATTGGGATTGTGTACAATGGGAGTGAATGGGAAGGGGTTTGATCCATTGGGATTGTGCGCAGTGGGAGTGAATGGGAAGGGGTTTGATCCATTGGGATTGTGTACAATGGGAGTGAATGGGAAGGGGTTTGGGTCTATTGGGATTGTGTACAGTGGGAGTGAATAGGAAGGGGTTTGGGTCCATTGGGATTGTGTACAATGGGAGTGAATGGGAAGGGGTTTGATCCATTGGGATTGTGTACAATGGGAGTGAATGGGAAGGGGTTTGATCCATTGGGATTGTGTACAATGGGAGTGAATGGGAAGGGGTTTGATCCATTGGGATTGTGTACAGTGGGAGTGAATGGGAAGGGGTTTGGGTCCATTGGGATTGTGCGCAGTGGGAGTGAATGGGAAGGGGTTTGGGTCCATTGGGATTGTGCGCAGTGGGAGTGAATGGGAAGGGGTTTGGGTCCATTGGGATTGTGCGCAGTGGGAGTGAATGGGAAGGGGTTTGATCCATTGGGATTGTGTGCAGTGGGAGTGAATGGGAAGGGGTTTGATCCATTGGGATTGTGCGCAGTGGAAGTGAATGGGAAGGGGTTTGATCCATTGGGACTGTGTACAATGGGAGTGAATGGGAAGGGGTTTGATCCATTGGGACTGTGTACAATGGGAGTGAATGGGAAGGGGTTTGATCCATTGGGACTGTGTACAATGGGAGTGAATGGGAAGGGGTTTGATCCATTGGGACTGTGTACAATGGGAGTGAATGGGAAGGGGTTTGATCCATTGGGACTGTGTACAATGGGAGTGAATGGGAAGGGGTTTGGGTCCATTGGGATTGTGCGCAGTGGGAGTGAATGGGAAGGGGTTTGGGTCTATTGGGATTGTGCGCAGTGGGAGTGAATGGGAAGGGGTTTGGGTCCATTGGGATTGTGCGCAGTGGGAGTGAATGGGAAGGGGTTTGATCCATTGGGATTGTGTACAGTGGGAATGGTTGATCCATTGTGTAGTGATGTGCCTGTGTGTTTGTTTTTTCAGGTTTTCTCCCGAGGTGCTGGGAATTTGTGCCAGTACCGCTCTGGTCTGGATTATAATCGAGGTTTTGGCCCTCGTCCTCGCACTCTACCTGATATCAGTACACACTGACCTCACTACGTTTGACCTTATTGCCTACAGCGGATACAAGTATGTGGGGTAAGTGCGAGCTCGATGATGAACGGGCCGATTCCACTCTGTGTTTGCACCCATCGGTGTACCGGAGTCATGGGTCAGAGTAAGGACCAGAAAACCATAAGATATCAGAGCAGAATGAGGCCATTCGGCCCATTGCGTCTACTCCGCCATGGCTGATAGGTTTCTTACCCCCATCCTCCCGCCTTTTCCCTGTAACCTTTGACCCCCCCTCACCAATCGGGAACCTATCTATCTCTGTCTCCAATACACTCAATGACTCGGCCTCCTCTGTGGCAACGAATTCCACAGATTCACCCACCCTCCGGCTGAAGAAATTCCTCCTCATCTCGGTTCTAAAGGGTCCGTCCCTTTACTCTGAGGCCGAGCCCTCGGATCCCAGTCTCTCCGACTAATGGGAACATCTTCCCCACGTCCACTCTATCCAGGGCCTTTCAGTATTCTGGAAGTTTCAGTGCGATCCCCCCCCCCCCCACCTCAATCCTTCTAAACTCCACCAAGTATAAACCCAGAGTCCTCAAACGTTCCTCATACGTCAAGCCTTTCATTCCCGGGATCGTTCTGGTGAATCTCCTCTGGATCCTCTCCAAGGCCGGCACATCCTTCCTTGGATACGGGGCCCAAAACTGCTCTCAATACTCCAAATGTGGTGTGACCGGAGCCTGATAAAGCCTCAGCAGTACATCCCTGCTTCTTGTATTCTAGCCCTCTCGACATGAATGCCAGCGTTGCATTTGCCTTCTTAACTATCAACTCAACCTACAAGTTAACCTTAAGAGTTAAACCTCAACATGCAAGGTGAGGGGCACTCGGCAGGGTGGCATAACCAGGTGGGCAAGTGGTCCCATGTCACTGTGCAGGTTGCAGCCTTGCAGAGTTAGGGTCTTCCAGTACAGGGTGGTGGTATGGGCCAGAGATAAGTACCAAACAGAATGGGAAAGGAGTGTCACCCCCAGATTACTCCGAGAGATGCCATCTGGCTCGCTGCCCCTTTGCTGGCTGCCAGCCTCGAAGCTGAAGTGCCCTCTGACCTTTACGAGATAAGTGGTTCTCCTTTCTGAGAGCGTCTCGCGGGGGGGGCGGGGGTGAACCTTTTAAACACTGAGTCCGTGTTCCTGCTCTTACAGCGGGCTGCCCACAGGCCGACGTGAATGTGTTTTATCGTCGGGGTGGGGAGGTGGGTCTGATAATGAACTGCAAATGCATTGCAATTATGTTACCGTTACATCATTGGGCAGGGGAGAATCGCCCTTACATTGGGGTGAAACGCAGCGTGGGCTTTCACTGCAGCAGCCAACACGAGAGAGGTGAAACTGAACATCGCGCGGTTTAGACAGTTTAGCGGACCGCAAGTGTTCGGACAAAGCAGAGATGTTGTGTGGAATTTCACTGGTGTTGGGCAGAGTGTGACAGCAGGCGGTTGGATGGCTGCTCTGTTTGCCGTATTGTTAGGAACATTGAAATAAAACTTTGTGGGACCCTTCCCCTTGATGCCACGCTGGCGGCGCCCGTTTAAAGGCACGTACGCTCACCAGGGACTCCCCCAGCCCCCACGCAACACTGCTCCCCCCTACGACCCCACACCTTTTTTGATTTGATTTATTATTGTCGCATGTACTGGGATACAGTGAAAAGTATTGTTTCTTGCTCCTTATACAGACAAAGCATTCTGTTCATAGAGTACATGGGGAGAGTGCACAATGCAGAGTATACAACAAGAGTAAAAGATAGAATTAGAGGGCATGCTGGGCACAGCTGGCAAGAAGTCGCCACGCTCCAGCGCCATCTTGGATAGACACTACAGTGCCAGGAGGGGCAGTGCCCAGGCATGGCGCATTGCTTTTTCCACCCCGACCCCCGGGCGATGCACTCGCCTGAGCTCCTCTGGGAGGTCTGCTGGCCAGGCGCACGGCGGGGGAGGCCTGTCGGGTTTCACAGCGGGCTGCCCACAGGCCGACGTGAATGTGTTTTCTCGTCGGGGTGGGGAGGTGGGTCTGATAATGAACTGCAAATGCATTGCAATGATGTTACCGTTACATCATTGGGCAGGGGAGAATCGCCCTTACATTGGGGTGAAACGCGGCGTGGGCCTCACGAGATTTTTCTGCTCTCGTCATGAGACGCAAAAGCCCAGTCTGCAGGTACAACAGGTGATCAAGAAGGCAAATGGGATGTTGGCCTATATTGCGAAGGGGATAGAATATAAAAGCAGGGATGTCTTGATGCACCTGTACAGGGCATTGGTGAGGCCGCAGCTGGAATACTGTGTGCAGTATTGGTCCCCTTATATGAGGAAGGATATATTGGCATTGGAGGGAGTGCAGAGAAGGTTCACCAGGTTGATACCGGAGATGAGGGGTTTGGATTATGAGGAGAGGCTGAGGAGATTGGGTTTGTACTCGTTGGAGTTTAGAAGGATGAGGGGGGATCTTATGGAGACTTATAAGATAATGCGGGGGCTGGATAGGGTGGAGGCGGAGAGGTTCTTTCCACTTAGTAAGGAAGTTAAAACTAGAGGACACAGCCTCAAAATAAAGGGGGGTCGGTTTAAGACAGAGTTGAGGAGGAACTTCTTCTCCCAGAGGGTGGTGAATCTCTGGAATTCTCTGCCCACTGAGGTGGTGGAGGCTACCTCGCTGAATATGTTTAAAGCACGGATGGATGGATTCCTGATCGGTAAGGGAATTAAGGGTTATGGGGATCAGGCGGGTAAGTGGTACTGATCCACGTCAGATCAGCCATGATCTTATTGAATGGCGGGGCAGGCTCGAGGGGCTAGATGGCCTACTCCTGCTCCTATTTCTTATGTTCTTATGTCACCTGAAAAGAACGGGAACAGAAATCCCCCGCCCCCATTTTAAAAACAATCACGTAAATTAATTATAAAAAAAAGACAAATTAGCAGCCCTGTTTGCAGCAACAGTGACTCTGATTAAATAATTCCTTAAAGTGCTTTGGCATGTCCCAGGGTTGTTGAAGTAAAGAGTCGCTATAGAAATGCAAGCCTTTTACTGGCACTAAATCGCACGCTCAACTTCTTCCCCCTCCCTGGTAATGGAGATATCTAATCTCCTGCTTCGAGTGCAGATCTATCATTGCCTGATGCCTCCTGTGCAGAGAGATTTGGACAGGCTGAGTGAGTGGGCGAGGATCTGGTAGATGGAGTATAACGTTAACAAATGCGAGGTTATTCACTTTGGAAGAAATAATAGCAAATTGGATTATTATCTAAATGGAAAGAAATTACAGCATGCTGCTGTGCAGAGGGACCTGGGGGTCCTTGTGCATGAGACACAAAAACCCAGTCTGCAGGTGCAACAGGTGATCAAGAAGGCAAATGGGATGTTGGCCGATATCGCTAGGGGGATAGAATATAAAAGCAGAGATGTCTTGCTGCAACTGTACAGGGCACTGGTGAGGCCGCAGCTGGAATACTGTGTGCAGTATTGGTCCCCTTATTTGTGGAAGGATATATTGGCCTTGGAGGGAGTGCAGAGAAGGTTCACCAGGTTGATACCAGAGATGAGGGGTGTTGATTATGAGGAGAGACTGAGCAGATTGGGTTTGTACTCGTTGGAATTTAGAAGTCTGAGGGGGGATCTTATAGAGACCTATAAGATAATGAAGGGGCTGGATAGGGTAGAGGTGGAGAGATTCTTTCCACTTAGAAAGGAAACTAGAACTAGAGGGCACAGCCTCAAAATAAAGGGGGGGGTCAGTTTAGGACAGAGTTGAGGAGGAACTTCTTCTCTCAGAGGGTGGTGAATCTCTGGAATTCTCTGCCCACTGAAGTGGTGGAGGCTACCTCGTTGAATATGTTTAAATCACGGATCGATGGATTCCTGATCGGTAAGGGAATTAGGGGTTATAGGGATCAGGCGGGTAAGTGGAACTGATCCACTTCAGATCAGCCATGTTCTTATTGAATGGCGGGGCAGGCTCGAGGGGCTAGATGGCCTACCCCTGCTCCTATTTCTTATGTTCTTATGTGTCGGTCTGAACTCTCAGTCTGGGTGTATCCTGTGGCAGAGCGGTTAAACAGCAATCTCTTCCTGCTTCTTTCACAGGATGATCATTACCGTTCTAGGCGGCTTGTTGTTCGGGCGAGATGGTTACTACGTGGCACTGGCTTGGACCTCCTGCGCCATCATGTTCTTCCTAGTAAGTGACTCGCTCCCCTTCCTCCTGTACCTCACCCGAACCGGGAGTGCCCAAGCCACTTATTCTGCCCCCTACCTTTCTCTCCCTCTCTCTCACTGTCTCTCTCTCTCCTCCCCCCCCCCCCCCCCCTCTCTCTCTCTCTCTCTCTCTCTCTCCCCCCCCCCCCCACGTGCCAAACCCGCACGAGAAACCATGATGACGGAATTGTTAATCGGTCGTGGGATTCTGAATCTCCTTCATCGTTTAGCCTTTGAGAGACCAGGCGTTGAAACAGTACAGCACAGAAGGAGGCCATGCAGCCCAATGTGCCCATGCTGGCTCTTCCGGAATAACTATTTGCTCCCCCACTCCTTCCCTCACCCGTCCACACGGCCCGACCTTTCACCCTGAAAGTGGCCACACAAGTAGACAGGTTGTTGAAGGAGGCGGACGGCGCGCTTGCCTTTATTGGTCGGGGCACTGAGTACAAGAGTCAGGATGTCATGTTACAGCTTTTTAAAACTTTGGTTAGGCCGCGTTTAAGAGTATTGCGTTCAGTTCTGGTCACCACATTACAGGAAGGATGTGGAGGCTTTGGAGAGGGTGCGGAAGAGGTTTATCAGGATAAAAAGTTAAAAGTAAAGTTTATTTATTAGTCGCAAGTAAGGCTTACATTAACACTGCAATGAAGTTACTGTGAAATTCCCCTAGCCGCCACACTCGGGCGCCTGTTCGGGTCAATGCGCCCTAACCAGCACGTCTTTCAGACTGTGGGAGGAAACCGGAGCACTCGGAGGAAACCCACGCAGACACGGGGAGAATGTACACACTCTGCGCAGACAGTGACCCGAGCCGGGAATCGAACCCAGGTCCCTGACACCGTGAGGCAGCAGTGCCAATCACTGTGTCACCGTGCCCACCCATGCTGCTTGGATTAGAGGGTCTGAGCTATAAGGAGAGGCTGGACAAACTAGGGTTGTTTTCTCTGGAGCGGCGGAGGCTGGGGGGAGACCCGATAGAAGCCTAGAAACTGATGAGAGGCAGAAATGGGGTCAACAGTCAGGGCGGGGGGGGGGGGGGGGGGGGCACACGGGCTTAAGGGGCAAAGTTCAAAGGAAATGTGAGGGGCAAGGTTTTTTACACAGAGAGTGGTAGGTGTGTGGGACGCGCTGCCAGGGATGGTGGTGGAGGCAGATATGATAGGGGTGTTTAAGGGGCTTTTAGATAAGCACATGAACATGCGAGGCATAGAGGGATAGGGAGCAAGCGCGGCAGAAGGGATGAGTTTAATTTGACATCATGTTCAGCACAACTTGGTGGGCCGAAGGGCCTGTCCCTGTGCTGCATTGTTCTATATACATTGGGTGGGGTTTTCCACTGGTGGGGGAGGGTGGCGGGGATCTTCTGATCCCACTGACGGTGATATTCTCCCCACCGCCATCCCCCCCCCTGCCGCCGCAGCAGCGAGTTCCCTGGCAGTGGAGGGGCAGGTGATCCACGCAGAAATACCGTAGCCATCGGGGCCAGAAGATCCCACCGGCTACCGATGATGATACAGTGCAGGAAAACACTGTGGGTGAAAGCGGGGGGGTGGGTGAGGGAATTCTACTCTGCCCCCACCCCCACTTAATCTCTTCAGCCCACAATCTTGGGACCAAGCCAGTTGTGGATCGTGGAACGTTCTGGATGATGGAGCAATGTCGGAATGCCTAATCACTTTGTGAACCTGGAAACAGAATAAATATTTACCTGAACCATAAAATCGGTGATAAAGCAGCAGTCAAAATAGTTCACTTATCTAAAATACCCTCTCTTCCATAATAAAAGCAGGAACCAAAGCGGGGATGGCAGCACGTGTGGAGAGAGAGAAAACAGAGTTAGTTTTTTTCCAATCACAATATGACTCCAGAGAACTGGAGAGAGTTAGAAATGTGGTGAGCTTTTTTCTGCTGTTGCGACAATGTGTGCGAGCAGGGGTGTCGGGTAGATTCAAAGGGATACATTAAGAGGGCAGGATGGATTAAGCAGCAGAGATGTCACGGAGCAGAAGGCAACGCTCGTTGAACAAAACAGAAGCATTAATAGCGGGATGATGGAGAGAGCGCGGTCTGTCAGCAAGAAAAGTGGAAAGACCCTGGCCCGCTCCTCTGTCAGCGCTCGCGCCTCATCCCCTGCCCATGGCTCCTCCCCACGCAGGAGTGCAGCGCCTGCCCCTTTGTACCTCCGCACCCCTCAATCCCCAAGACCACAGACGCTGAAGCAAGCATTTGCCTGTATTCCTTTCAGCTTGGTCTACCGAATTCGCTGCTCACAATACGGTCTCCTCTCTTTAAAAAAATAAGTGGATAAAAGCTTTGACAAAGGGTCATCTGGACTCGAGGCGTCAGCACTTTTCTCTCCTAGGGTGACACGGTGGCGCAGTGGTTAGCACTGCTGCTTCACGGCGCCAGGGGACCCGGGTTCGATTCCCAGCTTGGGTCACTGTCTGTGTGGAGTCTGCACCTTCTCCCCGTGTCTGCGTGGGTTTCCCCCGGGTGCTCCGGTTTCCTCCCACAGTCTGAAAGACGTGCTGGTTAGGTGCATTGACCCAAACAGGCGCCGGAGTGTGGCGACTAGGGGAATTTCACAGTGACTTCATTGCAGTGTTAATGTAAGCCTTACTTGTGACACTAATAAATAAACTTTACTTACAGATGCTGCCAGACCTGCTGAGATTTTCCAGCATTTTCTCTTACGGCCTCCTCTATAATGGCGGGGGAAGAAGAGACGCAGACCGGGTGACCGCTTTGCGGCACATCCCTGCTCAGTCTGAGAGACTTGTCAGCTGCGGGTCACTTTAATTCCCCGCCTCGCTCTCCGATGCATGTTCTTTGTCTCAGCTGCTGCAATGTTCCAGTGAAGCCCAGTGCCAGGTCGAGAGCTAGCACCTCATCTTCCAACTAGTTGCTTTCCATCCCTCTGATTCAACGTTGAATTCTACAACTTCACACCATGGTCTCCCTCCTTCCTTTTGATTTTTTTTTTTGCCAAGCCTGTTTCTTGTTTGCAGACAGAGCTATCCTTTAGTCCGCCCTTAACACTTGGAGCCATAGAATCGTACAGCGCAGAAAAGACCCCTCAGCCCATCATAGAATCCTACAGTGCAGAAAGAGGCCATTCGGCCCATCGAGTCTGCACCAGCCACAATCCCACCCAGGCCCTATCCCCATAACCCCATGCATTTACCCTAGCTAATCCCCCTGACACTAAGGGGCAATTTAGCATGGCCAATCCACCTAACCTGCACATCTTTGGATACTAAGGGGCAATTTAGCATGGCCAATCCACCTAACCTGCACATCTTTGGACTGTGGGAGGAAACCGGAGCACCCGGAGGAAACCCACACAGACACGGGGGGAGACTCTGCACAGACAGTGACCCAAGCCGGGATTGAACCCGGGTCCCTGGCGCTGAGAGGCAGCAGTGCTAACCATTGCCGCCTGGAGTCTGCCCCGACAATATCAACCACTAAAGTCCCACTAACCCCATTGCAACATATCCTTGAATGCTCTGATGGTTCAAGTGTTCATCCAAATACTTTTTAAAGGTTGAAAGGTTTCCAGCCTCCACTACCTTCCCAGGTTCCAGATTCCCACCACCTTCTGAGTGAAAAAGCTTTTTCTCAAACCCCCTCTGAATCTCCTACCCCTCACTCTAAAACTATGCCCCTCGTGACTGACCCCTCGACAGCTGCTCCCTGCTCACCCTGTCCGTATTTGGTTTGGGCCAATGTTTTGTTTCTATATTACAGCCATGACCACTCCATTTGCCGTTTGTTATTTAAATCTCTCCTTCCCTCTAACCTATCCCTGATCCTGTTGGTTCTACCTGCCTCTCCCCCACTCCTTCAACAGCATAAAACCCATCCCGTTTCTGCCCCTCCTCCGTTCCAGCGAGTCCTATTGGACTCACGGCGTTAACTGTGTTTCTCTCGCTGCAGTTGCTGGCAGGCCTGCGGTGTTTTTTCCAGCACTTTCCCTACTTATTTCAGATTTCAGCATCTGCAGTACATTGCTGTTACCTTCATAGAGTCCTAGTAGTGCAGAAGGAGGCCATTCAGCCCATCGAATCTGCGCCAACTCTCCAACAGAGTATCCCACCAGGCCCACAACCTGCCCTATCCCCACACATTTATCCTGCTAATCCCCTTAACCTACACATCTTTGGACACTAAGGGGCAATTTAGCAGGGCCAATCCACCTAACCTACACATCTTTGGACACTAAGGGACAATTTAGCATGACCAATCCACCTAACCTGCACATCTTTGGACACTAAGGGGCAATTTAGCATGGCCAATCCACCTAACCTACACATCTTTGGACACTAAAGGACAATTTAGCATGGCCAATCCACCTAACCCTGAGGAAACCCATACAGACACGGGGAGAACATGAAAACTCCACACAGTCGCCCAAGGCTGGAATTGAACCCGGGTCCCTGGCTCTGTGAGGCAGCAGTGCTCACCACCATGTCACCCACCTCATGTTAGGATAATTGAAAATAGGATCCAGAGTCGGCCATTCGGCCCCTCAATCCGGCTTCACCATTTGGCATGATTGCAGCTAATTCTATAACTCGATGATATACTGCCACTCTCGCCCCAACCCCCTCCGACCCCACACCCCTTGTTCCCTTTGGAGATGATAAATCTATTTGCGCCTCAAATATATTCAGTGACTTGGCCTCCACAACCTTCAGGTGGTAGAAAAACCCACAGCTTCACCGCCCTCTTCTCTTCATCTTTGTCCTAAATGGCCGACCCCGTATCCTGACACTGTGACCACTTGTTCCAGAGAGAGCAAGCAGGCATTTGCTTCATTCAAACACAAAGCGGATTTCATTCGGAACAGCCAGTGCTTCAGAAAGCAGTGCGTGAACCATTTGAGATAGCGTTATAGATAACTTCTTCACTCAGAGGGTGGTGAACCTGTGGAATTCTCTACCACCCAAAGGCTGTGGAGGCCAAGTCACTGAATGTATTTAAGAAGGAAATAGATAGAGTTCTGGACTCTCTAAAGGTGTCAGAGGGGGGAGAGAGCGGGAGTGTGGCGTTGAGATAGAGGATCAGCCGTTGGATGGCAGAGCAGGCTCGAAGGGCCCACCCCTTGGGCGGCACGGTAGCACAGTGGTTAGCTCTGCTGCTTCACAGCTCCAGGGACCTGGGTTCGATTCCTGGCTTGGGTCACTGTCTGTGTGGAGTTTGCACATTCTCCCCGTGTCTGCGTGGGTTTCCTCCGGGTGCTCCGGTTTCCTCCCACAGTCCAAAGATGTGCGGGTTAGGTTGATTGGCCATGCTAAATTGCCCCTTAGTGTCTTGAGATGCGTGGGTTAGAGGGATTAGCGGTTAAATGTGTAGGGATATGTGGATAGGGCCTGGGTGGGATTGTGGTCGGTGCAGACTCGATGGGCCGAATGGCCTCTTTCTGTGCTGTAGGGTTTCTATGATTCTATGATCCTGTTTTCTGTGCATCTTCCCAGGGAGCCTGTTGCGTAGACTAACCGCTCGCTCACACAGGCAGTGGTCCAAGTTCGACAAATGACAAGTTGATGGCCTGCGCTGTTGTTAATGTGCAGGTCAGCCAGCCGGCTCAGAGACTCTGCAAACCTGCACGGTGGCACAGTGGTTAGCACTGCTGCCTCACGGCGCCAGGGACTCGGGTTCGATTCCCGGCTCGGGTCACTGTCTGTGTGGAGTTTGTACATTCTCCCCGTGTCTGCGTGGGTTTCCTCCGGGTGCTCCGCTTTCCTCCCACAGTCCGAAAGACGTGCTGGTTAGGTGCTAAATTCTCCCTCAGTGTTACCCGAACAGGCGCCGGAGTGTGGCGACTAGGGGATTTTCACAGTAACTTCAGTGCAGTGTTAATGTAAGCCTACTCATGACACTAATAAATAAATAGAATGAATCTCTAGAAAGAGCAGATGGATGCGCCACACCTCCCCAATTAGCTTCATGCACACAGCATAATGCCATCACCCTCCCCTGATTTTCAGAGCTTGTTGGATTAGCACACTCGTTGCCTGTCCAGCTCTCTGCAGCAAATGAGAGCTGAACTGTGCAAATAACCTTTAACAACGCACAGAAAAAGTACTGTTCAAGAATTCATCGCCTGAACCAATGAGGCTCAGTTCAGAGACTTTATAAGTTTTAGATGCGACCTTTCTCTTTGCTTTTCTATCCTGTCTTTTTTCTCCCCTCCTCTTAATCCAATCTTTCTCCCCGTCCCACCACCCTCCCCACCGACCAATTTCCTTTCTGTCGCCAGTTTGACTTGAATCAAATTCACCCAGATTCCTTTGCCACCATCTCTGTTTCTTTCTCGATCCTTAAGTCTCATTGGTGAAGGGGACGGACTCTTGGCCCCATCATTCATTAAGGTCCAAGATTACCCTGGCCGCGCCGTTATCAGTCCGTACTTCAGGGTAAAAGAAAAAGTTTATTTATTACTCACAAGTAAGGCTTACATTAACACTGCAATGAAGTTACCGTGAAAGTCACTGTCTGTGTGGAGTTTGCACATTCTCCTCGTGTCTGCGTGGGTTTCCTCCGGGTGCTCCGGTTTCCTCCCACAGTCCAAAGATGTGCGGGTTAGGTTGATTGGCCAGGTTAAAAATTGCCCCTTAGAGTCCTGAGATGCGTAGGTTAGAGGGATTAGCGGGTAAATATGTGGGGGTAGGGCCTGGGTGGGATTGTGGTCGGTGCAGACTCGATGGGCCGAATGGCCGCCTCCTGCACTGTAGGGTTTCTATGATTCTATGAAAGTCCCCTAGTCGCCACACTCCGGCGCCTGTTCGGGTCAATGCATCCTAACCAGCACGTCTTTCGGACTGTGGGAGGAAACCGGAGCACCCGGAGGAAACCCACGCAGACACGGGGAGGACGTGCAGACTCCACACAGACAGTGACCCGAGGCGGGAATTGAACCCGGGTCCCTGGCGCTGTGAAGTAGCAGTGCTAACCCACTGTGCCACTGTGCTGCCCTCGCAGGGCAAGGGTGTTTTTGAACTGGAGGATAAGGTCTAACCAATGAGGCGAGATGCCCCACTGACTAATTCTGCACGGTTAAAATATCAATTCAGCAACAGGTGAGGCTGGCTGTTCCATGCTGCTACTATGCAGTAGCAACCCTGGGCGGAGAAGTGGCAGATGGACTTCAACCCAGATAAGTGTGTGGTGGTTCATTTTGGCAGGTCGAATAGGATGGAAGAATATATTATTAAGGGTAAGACGCTTGGCAGTGTGGAAGAACAGAGGGATCTTGGGGTCCGGGTTCATAGGACGCTCAAAGCGGCGTCGCAGGTGGAGGCTGTGGTTAAGAAGGCGTATGGAATACTGGCCTTCATCAATAGAGGAATTGAGTTTAGAAATCGGGAGATAATGCTGCAGCTGTATAGGACCCTGGTCAGACCCCACCTGGAGTACTGTGCCCAGTTCTGGTCGCCTCATTACAGAAAGGATGTGGATGCCATAGAACGGGTGCAGAGGAGAATTACAAGGATGTTGCCGGGATTAAGTGGTATGCCTTATGAGGATAGGCTGAGAGGGCTAGGTCTATTCTCCTTGGAGAGGCGAAGGATGAGAGGTGACCTGATGGAGGTGTATAAGATGATTAGAGATGTATTGAAAGAGTGAATTCTCAGAGGCTTTTACCCAGGGCTGAAATGGTTGTGACGAGAGGTCACAGGTTTAGGGTGCTGGGGAGTAGGTACAGAGGAGATGTTAGGGGTAAGTTTTTCACTCAGAGGGTGGTGGGTGCGTGGAATCGGCTGCCGGTAGTGGTGGTGGAAGCGGATTCGATTGAGTCTTTTGAGACTTTTGGATAGGTTCACGGAGGTTAGTAAGATAGAGGGTTATAGATGAGCCGAGAAGGTAAGGAAATTGTTCGGCGCAACTTGTGGGCCGAAGGGCCTGTTTGTGCTGTAGCTTTTCTATGTTCTAACCTGAGTGGAATTACCACCAACAGATTACTCTTATAGACACGTTCTGCCTGCCAAACAAATAAGCAATGTCATTTTTGAATTTTAGTCCAAATGCAATGCCAGATTATGTAGGCCGTGCGTTCCAATAACTCACAGATCGTATCCTACAGCATGTCCTTTTGAGCTGTTCACAATAGACCGGGTGCTGATCGTACTTGACCAGCCTGTGCTTGTAAAGCTCCATACGCCGGGACTGAAATTCTGCGATTGGGAAGCACTTGCAGAAGAATCCCGAATGTGCTACGGATTACAGTAACAACCTATTTAAGAGTAGCCGGGCTCACTTGCGCTTCTTAGATTTAAAGTTTAATCATTCGTGTCACAAGTAGGCTTACGTTATTTGATTTATTATTGTCACATGTATTGGGATACAGTGAAAAGTATTGTTCCTTGCGTGCTATACAGACAAAGCATACCGTTCATAGAGAAGGAAAGCAGAGTGTGTAGAATGTAGTGTTACAGTCATAGCTTGGGTGTAGAGAAAGATCAGCTTAATGCAAGATAGGTCCATTCAAAAGCCTGACGGCAGCAGGGAAGAAGCTGTTCTTGTGTCCGTTGGTACTTGTATCCTTTTCCCAAAGGAAGAAGGTGGAAGAGAGAATGTCCGGGGTGCGTGGGGGGCCCTTAATTATGCTGGCTGCTTTTCCGAGGCAGCGGGAAGTGTAGACAGAGTCAATGGATGGGAGGCTGGTTTGTGTGATGGATTGGGCTTCATTCACGACCTTTTGTAGTTCCTTGCGGTCTTGGGCTGAGCAGGAGCCCATACCAAGCTGTGATACATCCGGAAAGAATGCTTTCTATGGTGCATCTGCAAAGGTTGGTGAGAGTCATAGCTGACGTGCTAAATTTTGTTAACACTGCAATGAAGTTATTGTGGAAATCCCCGAGTCGCCACACTCCGGCACCTGTTCGGGTACATTGAGGGAGAATTTAGCACGGCCAATACATCTAACCAGCACGTCTTTCAGGCTGTGGGAGGAAACAGGAGCACCCGGAGGAAACCTACGCGCACACGGGGGGAGAACGTGTAGACTCCACACAGACAGTGACCCGAGGCCGGGAATCAAACCCGGGTCCCTGGTGCTCTGAGGCAGCAGCGCTAGCCCACTATGCCACCCAGATGCTACGTATATTCATTCAGGCATTCTTAGATGCTACATATATTCCTACACAGGCACCTGTCCTCTGCAGGCAAAAGGAACGTGTCCAGGCATTGCACCTTTTTGGATTAAACTAAAGCCTGTGGGATGGTAGTTGCCTGATAAAGCTTCAACCAATCAGCACTGTTCTCTCGTGTAGTGTAAATTGTTGCTCCTTAAAATTTGGTATTTATGTGTCTGTCCTGATGAGTTCAAGACGCAAAGCTTTGACAGCATGTCTCTTTCTTTTTCAGCAATACAATGTGTTTGCACAGATTAGTTTTCATGTTCAGTCGCCCTCTCCTCTCTCCGCCACCAGCATATTATAACCGATCGAATCTTCACGCTCGCGTAACTGGTGTCTCCGAATGCTGTGCCAGTACTACCTCCCTCTCTCTGACTCTCTCTCTCTCTCTCCGCTTCGCTCCCCACAGGTCCGTTCCCTGAGGATGAAAGTCCTGTCCTCCTCCGATGGCGTCGCCAGCCATAGCTCCAGGAACCAGCTGCGGATGTACGTCACCCTGGCTGTGGCCGCTTTTCAGCCCCTCATCATTTACTGGCTGACTGTCCACCTGATTCGGTGAGGGGCTGGGTGGGGAGGGGGAGGAGGGGGGCGTGGGAATCCAGGATGTGTGTGGGGGGGTGGCCACCCAGTAAGAGACTGCCGAGCATTGGGGAGCTGTCACCCTGCCCCTGTGAGGTTCGGCCGCTGCCCCTCAGGACGCCAGCTGTGTTTTTTTTCTTTTTAAGGAGTGCCAAAAAAGTCCCAGTTGTTTAGTTTGGAGCTGGCCCCAGCCAGAACTGCACAAGGTACGTATTTCACTGCAGCTGCGTTGTCTATTGCTGTCTTTGTGAGTTAAGTCCGAGCTCGCTGTGGTGAGGACCTTTTCTTGTACGGAGTGTCTTGCCCGTGATTTATGTAGACCAGGGGTGCTGCCTTGGCTTGTATCAAGAGGGGCTTTGGCGTACAACGAGAGGGCTGCTGCATTGTCAACGCCGTGCGTCATCGTTCCTTCTCATTCGGACCCAGCCGTGAAGACAAGAGACATGAGGATCGGGTGAAGAGTCAAAAGCGCTCGTCTCGAAGCTTCGGCTCAGTCAGTCAGTCTCTCTCTCTCTCTCTCCCCCTCGAAGCGGCTGTGGGTTCGAGCCCCAGCGCAGGGTGCCTCATCTTGTCTGACACATCGGCGCTGCAGTGTCAGAGGAGCCGTCTTTCAATTGATACATTAAACCCAAGGCTGCATCTGCCCTGGATATTCATTGCTCCCCCCCCTCCCCGGTGGTCTCCCCTCACCAATTACAATCTTAAGAAGAAATGGTAAACACTACATCGCGTTACACCGGTGTCATCGCATTGCACACCTTGTTGAATAAATCGCAGAGTTCTCAAAGTTCGACAGTTCGACATCCCAGCTCGAGTCAGAGTCACGTCTTCCCCTTCCGGCTGTCAGTCTGTGAATCAGCCAGTTCCTTCCCATCTTCCTCACTCTCACGCTGCCCTCCCCCCCCCCGCCCCCCCCCCCCCCCCGCACCTCCGCGCCCTCCACAGAGGAAGAGGAGGATCATTGCAGCAAGGTGGAAGTGCCTTAAAAATGGGTCCTCGTTTCAATCCTTCACTGCGGCCGTAGCCATTCGCACCGTTAGCCTGACTTGTAAATGAAAGCGTCAGTGCGTGGAGCGAAACACGGCTTTTGTTTTAATTTGTTTGTGGTACGTGGCTGGCTAGGCCCAGCACTTGTTGCTCATCCCTCATTGCCGCCTTGAGAAGGTGGCGGCGAGCTGCTGCCTTCCGTCTCAGTTTAATTGTGGTTTAAACAAAAAAGTTAGTTCGACTCCCTCCAACTCCGAGCCAGCTCTCCACCCCGGTTATTGACTTCTGTGTCCCGCTGTGAGCGATCCCTCCCCGTGTGCTTTCAGTTCCTGCGCGGCTGTTCGTGGCCGCGTTAAGAAATGTAGTTTGTGATTCGGGCGGGGAGGGGTGAATCGGACCTGGGCTTTCTCCCAGGGGCTGCGCCTGGAGCGCCTTGTGGGGACAGCCAAACCGGGTGGCCGCAGAGTGTGCCTCAATCTACCCACCGGTCGGCCGTGACAGAAGAGCGCTCCTGGATGTTCCCCCGCGCACTGTTGTTGGAACTGGAGTGCCAGGGAGCGGATACCGGTCCAGGGGCCTCTGCGTGAGGCGGATGATAGAACGCGGAGCATCATAAGGCGTTGGACAACTTGTGATTTATTTTATCCGTTGTGTCGGTGGGAAAGTGAAGCATTTCTCCCACAAATTGATTTGCTGTGGTTTCGATGTGACCTGTTTTAAACCCTCGCCGCGCTGTGGTCTCTGTAAATAATAAATAAAATGGATAACATCTTCAGACAGATGCTGTTGTACTCTTCATTACCTCCAGCACTTTCACCTTTTTGCGTGGTGCGATTTTGAACCCAGTTCCATCTGAGCTCGCTCTCTTTTGGTCTGTCATGGCTGTTCACCAATTTGCCCGTGTCTTGCACAAGATAGAACTCCACTGACTCCCATTTAGATCCCCTCGTGGATCCTTGCCCATCTGCCTGGGTGACACAGTGGTTGGCACTGCTGCCTCACAGCGCCAGGGACCCGGGTTCAATTCCTGCCTCGGGTCACTGTCTGTGTGGAGTTTGCACGTTCTCCCCGTGTCTGCGTGGGTTTCCTCCAGGTTTTCCAGTTTCTTCCCACAGTCCAAAATGTGCAGGTTAAAATGGATTGGCCGTGCTAAATTGCCCCTGAGTGTCAGGGGTAAATACATGGGGTTATGGGGATAGGGCCTGGGTGGGATTGTTGTCGGTGCAGGCTCGATGGGCCAAATTGCCCCTTCCTGCACTGTCGGCGTTCTATGAATTGTACAATTTAGAACACCACTGACCTCCATTTCAGTAGCCTCGTTGTTCTGACCCTTGCCAGTCACCCCACTGGCCATGAGTGGGATAAAATGTGAAATTGAATTCAATAAACCATTTCTGGGCAGGCAGCAGATAAAATGAGTGCCAGGGACCAGGGTTCGAATCCCGGCTTGGGTCACTGTGTACGCGGAGTCTGCACATTCTCCCCATGTCTGCGTGGGTTTCCTCCGGGTGGTCTGGTTTCCTCCCACAGTCCGAAAGACGTGCAGGTTAAGTGCATTGGCCATGATAAATTCTCCTTCCGTGTACCCGAACAGGTGCCGGAGTGTGATGACTAGGGGATTTTCACAGTAACTTCGTTGCACAGTTAATATAAGCCTACTTGTGACACTGATAAATGAACTTTAAACTGTTATGTGTTCCAATTCAAATGATATTCCTCTTGTAGACTTAACCCCCCCCCCCCCCTTAAAATTAATTAGCAAAACACAGGCATACTTGCTTGTCTTCGATTAACAGTCCTAGAGCTTTCAGAACACCACTGGAGAGAGATAGAGAAGGACCTGTTTCTTCTGGCAGGCCAAGCAGCAACTGCTTATCTTTTTAAAAATGAAAATGAAACAGTACTACTTTCCGGCAAGCTTAGATCTCCCATTAAGCACATGACTCTGTCCCCGTCAACGAACCTAATCAAAACTCCACACTGAAACCCTCAGGGGAGACCCAAGTAAGCACAAATGCACCAGCTCTGTTTAAATAAATATTGCAGGTCTGAAATGAGTAAATACCTTGTGCTCCCAGTTATCAATTTAAAGGCAAACCAGCACCCTGCAAAACGCAGCTGAATTCTAAACATACCCCTTACAAGAAACATGATGTACATATATTTCTTAAAGGCACAGTATCATCACAGTAAGATCACCTCTCGTTCTTCTAAATACCAGTGGGGATCGACCCAGCCTGCTTAACCTTCAGAAGATCGAGGATACAGATTTCTAAAGCAGTGACGCCGAGTATAAAATGGACTCTGGCTGAATTCTGAAGAAATAGAATTGGAAAAAAAACATTTATGTAACAATGCATCCAAAAGGGGAGTTGGATTTTCTTTTGGCTTGGGATGTTGGCATTGCTGGCAGGGCTGGCATGTATTGCCCATCAGCA
Source organism: Mustelus asterias (assembly GCF_964213995.1). Classification (NCBI taxonomy): domain Eukaryota; kingdom Metazoa; phylum Chordata; class Chondrichthyes; order Carcharhiniformes; family Triakidae; genus Mustelus; species Mustelus asterias. The sequence goes on along the minus strand of NW_027591442.1, from coordinate 59,200 downwards.
GAGTGCCCATTTCAGAGGGCATTTAAGAGTCAACCACAATGCTGTGGACCTGGAGTCACGTGGAGAATCAGACCAGGTCAGAACGACCAGGTTCCTTCCCTAAAGGGGCCATTCGTGAACCAGACGAGTTTTTCCGACAATGGCTTCAGTAGATTCTTAATCCCAGATTTTTATTGGATTCATATTTCACCATCTGCCGTGGTGGGATTTGAGCCTGGGTTCCCCAGAGCATCACCCAGGTCTCGGGGGTCACAAGGCCAGCGACACTGCCACGAGGCCACCACTTTCGATTACGGTTTTTAATAAGTTTTTATTTATTAGTGTCACAAGTCGGCCTACATGAACCCGACAATGAAGTTACTGTGAAAATTCCCCCCCCCCCCCAACCAGTCCCTTAAAAAGAGGCCACACTTGTCCGGGTACACCGAGTGGGAATTTAGCACGGCCAATGCACCGAGCCAGCACGTCTTTCGGACGGTGGCAGGAAACCAGAGCACCGGGAGGAAACCCACACAGACATGAGGAGAACGTGCAGACTCCGCAAAGACAGTGACCCGAGCCGGGAATCGAACCCAGGTCCCTGGTTGAAGAAGAAATTGGAGGATTCGGGGGGGGGGGGGGGGGGGGAGGGGGGGAAGCTATGGCAATGAGACGAACAGGATTGTTCCTTGAAAAAGCAGACTAGATGGGCTGAATGGCCACCGTCTGTGCTGTGCTAGGTTACATCAAAGCAGAAGTTGTGTTAAAGGTATGGTTAGGCCACACTCCGTGAACTGTGCACAGTTCTGTCCTCCATTTTAGAACAAGGATATGGAAGCACGGGAGAGGGTGCTAAAGGGATCTGCAAACGTGACGCCAAAACTGGAAGGGTACAACTATCAGGACGCCAACAGGAGCAGGTCGTTCAGCCCATCGAGACTGCTCCACCAGTCAATCAGAGCACGGTTGACCATCTACCTCAATGCCACTATCACCATCGTTACGACTGGGATGGGAGGAGTGCGCAGATTATCCAGCCGTGGATCAGACCATTGGTTCAGTTTACTCACCAAAATAGCCATTTGTTTACCTTCACGAGTGGTACCCAGAATTAAAGAGACCTTGACCTTGACCTAAACTCAGAACAATGGATTTATTGATTTATTAGATTGATTCCAAGATGGCGCCAGAGCCAGGCGACTTCTTGCAAGTTGTGCCCAGCGCACCTTCTAATACTACATTCTGCACTCTCTCGTTTCCTTCTCTATGAACGGTATGCTTTGTCTGTATAGCGCGCCAGAAACAATGCTTTTCACTGTATCCCAATACGTGGGATAATAATAAATCAAATCACATATTCAGCTGATCTTTCTCTGCACCCTAGCTGTGACTGTAACACTACATTCTGCACTCTCTCCTTTCCTTCGCCCCTATGTACTCTATGAACGGTATGAACATAGAACAGTACAGCACAGAACAGGCCCTTCGGCCCATGATGTTGTGCCAAGCTTTATCTGAAACCCAGATCAAGCTATTTCCTCCCTATCATCCTGGTGTGCTCCATGTGCCTATCCAATAGCTTCTTAAATGTTCCTAAAGTTTCTGACTCCACTATCACTGCAGGCAGTCCATTCCACACCCCAACCACTCTCTGCGTAAAAAACCTACCTCAGACATCCTTCCTATATCTCCCACCATGAACCTTATAGTTATGCACCCTAGTTACCGCTCCATATGCTTTGTATAGAGCGCAAGAAATACTTTTCACTGTATCCCAGTACATGTGACAATAAATCAAATATTAAATTGATCTTTCTCCACACCCTATCTGTGACTGTAACACTACATTCAGCACTCTCTCCTTTCCTTCTCTATGAACGGTATGCTTTGTATAGCGCGCAAGAAACAATATTCACTTTGTCCCAGTGCATGTGACAATAAATCAAATCAAATATTAAGTTGATCTTTCTCTACACCCTAGCTGTGACTGTAACACTACATTCTGCACCCTCTCCTTTCCTTCTCCCCTATGTACTCTATGAACGGTATGCTTTGTCTGTATAGCGCGCAAGAAACAATACTTTTCACTGTATCCCAGTACATGTGACAATAATAAATCAAATCAAATTATTATTAAGCAAACCTTTTTAACAGTTGCAATCTGGAAGTATGACTATCCCTTTTAAACTTCCCTAACATGCATGCACACACACACCACACACACACACCACCCACACACACACCACACACACACACACACACACACACACACACACAGACAGTCAAACAATGGACACAACAGTAGTCTCTGCAAAGATGGCTGGCTAGGGAAAAAAAACTTTGAGGGATAAAATTTGTATGGTTCGCCGCCGTTGATCTGGAGTTCCATCATGTGAAGATGGGTTAGTGGTGCCGGTAAATGTCTGGAGGTTCTCTCCAAGGCGGCCTTAACAACACACGACAGCGCAGAGTCGCTGAGCAGAGACTAATAGCCAGGTTCCGCACACATGAGGACGGCCTCAACCGGGATCTTGGGTTCATGTCACACTATCTGTAACTCCCACAACTTGCCTGGACTTGCAAAGTCTCACTGGCTGTCCTGTCTGGAAACAATGCACGTCTCTTTAACCTGTGCTTGATGCTCTCTCCACTCACATTGTCTGTACCTTTAAGACTTGATTAGCTGTAAAGACTCGCATTCCAATCATTATTCTGTAAATTGAGTTTGTGTCTTTATATGCCCTGTTTGTGAACAGAACTCCCACTCGCCTGATGAAGGAGCAGCGCTCCGAAAGCTAGTGGTGTTTGCTACCAAATAAACCTGTTGGACTTTAACCTGGTGTTGTGAGACTCCTTACTGGGTTCTCGCCAGCGCAGCTTCGGCGAGGTGGAATAACTGGAACTCGATCAATTCTTTTTATCTCAGCTTTGCAGGTTGCCAAGTGCAGACAAGTTGCACTCAGTTGAAGATTCTTACAAAACTTAAAGCTCATCTCTGTCACGCGATTTCCACAAAATCATTTTCAGTCTTGAATGGTTGAGCTGCCACTCGCCTCGGGTAGAGAATTGCAAAGGTTCACCACTCTCGTGAGCGAAGAAATTTCTCCTCTCTCTTAAATGGCCTACCCCTTACTCTGAAAAGATGTCCCTTGGTTCTGGGCTCACTAGCTAGGGAAAGCATCATATCCACGTCCACCTTTGAAACTCTGGAGAATATAGGTCCATTTTCTGCAATCTTTCTATTCGTTTGTGGGACATGGATGCCACACTGGCTGGGCCAGCATTTATTACACACCTCTTATTGCCCTTGAACTGAGTGGCTTGGCAGGCCGTTTCAGAGGGCATTTAGGAGTCAACCATATTAGAATTCCTGCAGTGCAGAAGGCACCAACAACAATTCCACCCAGGCCCTATCCCCGTAACCCCACGTATTTACCCTGCTAATCCCCCTGACACTAAGGGACAATTTAGCATAGCCAGTCCACCTAATCTGCATGTCTTTGGAGTGTGGTAGGAAACCGGAGCACCCGGAGGAAACCCACACAGGCACAGGGAGAATGTGCAAACTCCACACAGACAGTTACTTGAGGCTGGAATTGAACCAGGGTCCCAAGATGTGCAGATTAGGTAGATTGGCCATGCTAAATTGTCCCTCAGTGTCCAAAGATGTGTTGGTTAGGTGGATTGGCCATGCTAAATTGCCCCTTAGTGATCAAAGATGTGCAGGTTAGGTGGATTGGCCATGCTAAATTGTCCCTTAGTGTCCAAAGATGTGCAGGTTAGGTGGATTGGCCGTGCTAAATTGCCCCTTAGTGTCCAAAGATGTGCAGGTTAGGTGGATTGGCCATGCTAAATTGCTCCTTAGTGTCCAAAGATGTGTAGGTTAGGTGGATTAGCCGTGCTAAATTGCCCCTTAGTGTCCAAAGATGTGCAGGTTAGGTGGATTAGCCATGACAAATGTGTGGAGTTACGGGAATAGGGCAGGTGGATAGGCCTGGAAAAGATGCTTTGTCAGAGGATAGCTGAAGCCTTGATGGGCCAAATGGCCTCCTTCTGCACTGTAGGGATTCTAAGATATACTGTTTACCTTTGTCTTCGATTAACATTCTGATCTCTTAACATGCCGCTATTAGCACCCTTCTTAGCCTTGATCACCGTTTACATTACCTTTGTTTTTCAGTCCATTATATCATTGTCAATCACCCCTTGACTCCACCTATCACTGGCCCTCTATTTAGCCCCCAACTGCAGTGCACATCTCATCCAGTTTCCAGTTCTCTTTAGTTCTGACGAAGGGTCATCCAGACTTGAAATGTTGGCTCTATTCTCACTCCACCGATGCTTGTCAGACCTGCTGCGATTTTCCAGCATTTCCTGTTTTTGCTTCACGTTCCAGCTATGGCAGGTTTATATTCAAAGACAAGATGATGGACATCTGAAAAAAGATAAAATGATAAAAGGATAATCATTGAGGGTGTACAGAGGGGGAGGTCTTGGCCAATGGAATGTAGAGTATGTAGAAAATGAGAGAAGGAATAGGCTATTCGGCCCTTCGAGCCTGCTCTGCTATTCAATGTGATCATGGCTGATCCTTTATCTCAATGCCATACATTCTCCCCATACCCCCCGACGACTCAAGAATTGAGAAATCTATTTCTTTCTTAAATATATTCAGTGACTCGGCCTCCACATCTTCTGTGGTACAGAATTCCACAGGTTCACCACCCTCTGAGTGAAGAAATTCCTCCTCATCTCAGTTCTAACCGGTCTACCCGATTTCGGGAGCTTGTGCCCCCCCCTTGTTCTAGACCCCCACGAGCCAGAGAGAAAACAACATCCCTGCATCCGGTCTGTCCAGCCCTGGCAGAATTTTCCAAGAGATCCCCCTCTCAATCTTCTAAATTCCAGTGAATCCAGGCCCAGTCGACCCAATCTCTCCTCGTACAACAATCCTGCCATCCCAGGAATCAGTCTGCTGAGTCAAAGGTCAGTGGGGTTCGGCAGTGGATGCGGTGTACTTGGATTTCAACAAGACCCTTGATACAGAAAGGCTGATACCAAAAATAAAGATAGTGGGAATAGATTGACAATGGATACACAGTTGGCGGAATGGTAGAACACAGAAGGTCGTGGTACAGGGATTGACATCAGCTTGGCGGCCTGTTGCATATCTTCACAAATGATCTAAAGTCAATGAAGGTGGTGGACTACATTACCTCGTAACCTGCCCCATCGTGCAGCCACATTGTCTGTCCCTTGAACCGACTCTTGCTGAATCCCCCCCACTATCATCATCCTGCGGTTACAATTGATCAGAAACTGAGCTGGACCCAGACATATAAATACTGTGGCTACCAGAGCAGGTCAGAGGCTGGGAATCCTGCGGAGAGTAACTCACCTCCTGACTCCCCCCAAAGCCTGTCCACTGGGAATCCTGCGGAGAGCAACTCACCTCCTGACTCCCCCCAAAGCCTGTCCACTGGGAATCCTGCGGAGAGTAACTCACCTCCTGACTCCCCCCAAAGCCTGTCCACTGGGAATCCTGCGGAGAGTAACTCACCTCCTGACTCCCCCCCAAAGCCTGTCCACTGGGAATCCTCTGGAGAGTAACTCACCTCCTGACTCCCCCCCAAAGCCTGTCCACTGGGAATCCTGCGGAGAGCAACTCACCTCCTGACTCCCCCCAAAGCCTGTCCACTGGGAATCCTGCGGACAGTAACTCACCTCCTGACTCCCCCCAAAGCCTGTCCACTGGGAATCCTGTGGAGAGTAACTCGCCTCCTGACTCGCGCCCCGCCCAAAGCCTATCCACTGGGAATCCTGTGGAGAGTAACTCACCTCCTGACTCCCCCCAAAGCTTGTCCACTGGGAATCCTGTGGAGAGTAACTCACCTCCTGACTCCCCCCAAAGCCTGTCCACTGGGAATCCTGCGGAGAGTAACTCACCTCCTGACTCCCCCCAAAGCCTGTCCACTGGGAATCCTGCGGAGAGTAACTCACCTCCTGACTCCCCCCAAAGCTTGTCCACTGGGAATCCTGTGGAGAGTAACTCACCTCCTGACTCCCCCCAAAGCCTGTCCACTGGGAATCCTGCGGAGAGTAACTCACCTCCTGACTCCCCCCCAAAGCCTGTCCACTGGGAATCCTGTGGAGAGTAACTCACCTCCTGACTCCCCCCAAAGCCTGTCCACTGGGAATCCTGCGGGGAGTAACTCACCTCCTGACTCCCCCCAAAGCCTGTCCACTGGGAATCCTGTGGAGAGTAACTCACCTCCTGACTCCCCCAAGGCTGTCCGCCATCTCCAAGGCACAAGTCAGGAGTGTGATGGAATACTCCCCACTGGGGGCGGCACGGTAGCACAGTGGTTAGCACTGCTGCCTCACAGCGCCAGGGACCCGGGTTCGATTCCCGGCTTGGGTCACTGTCTGTGTGGAGTTTGCATATTCTCCCCGTGTCTGTGTGGGTTTCCTCCGGGTGCTCCGGTTTCCTCCCACAGTCCGAAAGATGTGCGGGTTAGGTGGATTGGCCATGCTGAATTCTCCCTCAGTGTTACCCAAACAGGCACCTGAGTGTGGCGACGAGGGGATTTTCACAGTACTTACATCGCAGTGTTAATGTAAGCCTACTTGTGACTAATAAATAAACGTTACTTTACTTACCTGGATGAATGCAGCTCCAACAACACAATAAATGCGACACCATCCAGGACAAAGCAGCTTCAATTGATTGCTACCCCTTCCACAAACTCCCTCCACCACCGACGCACAGTGGCAGCAGTGTGTACCATCTACAAGATGCACTGCAGTGACTCGCCAAGGCTCCTTCAACAGCACCTTCCAAACCCGCCACCTCTACCACCTAGAAGGACGGGGGGGGGGGGGGGGGCAGCAGACACATGGGGAACACCACCACCTGCAAGTTCCCCCTCTGAGCCACTCACCATCCCGACTTGGAAATATATTGGCCGTTCCTTCACTGGCTGGGGTCAAAATCCTGGAACTCCCTCCCTAACAGCACTGTGGGTGTACCTACACCACACGGGGACTGACTGATGTCCAATCACAATCCTGGAACTCCCTCCCTAACAGCGCTGTGGGTGTACCTACACCACACACGGGGACTGACTGATGTCCAATCACAATCCTGGAACTCCCTCCCTAACAGCACTGTGGGTGTACCTACACCACACGTGACTGACTGATGTCCAATCACAATCCTGGAACTCCCTCCCTAACAGCACTGTGGGTGTACCTACACTACACAGGGACTGACTGATGTCCAATCACAATCCTGGAACTCCCTCCCTAACAGCACTGTGGGTGTACCTACACCACACGGGGACAGACTGATGTCGGGATGGCGAGTAGCTCGGAGGGGGGAACTTGCAGGTGGTGGTGTTCCCCATGTGTCTGCTGCCCAACCCCCTTGTCCTTCTAGGTGGTAGAGGTGGCGGGTTTGGAAGGTGCTGTCGAAGGAGCCTTGGCGAGTCGCTGCGGTGCATCTTGTAGATGGTACACACTGCTGCCACTGTGCGTCGGTGGTGGAGGGAGTGAGTGTTTGCGGATGGGGGGCTGCTTTGCAATGTGCACAGAGGTAAGGAGCTGAACTTGTCACTTGGCCATCCTTGCATCGGACACCTGTCAGGCAGGAAGAAGGTTTTTGAGATGGACCTTTGATCTTTCTCTGTCTGGCAGTCTCCCTGTACCTATGACACTGAACCGTCCTCCGGTGCGATCTGCAGTCTGAGAGTTTTATCATTCATCTTGATTGCGACGATAATGGAGAGGATTACATACCCGAGGTTGCTGGGCAGAATCCTTTGGACCCGTCTTTATCAAAGGATTTAAAAGAGAGAATAGTTTTTATTTGGCCTCCCACAAGATAAGTATTGACACGCCAGCTGCAAATCACTAACAGTGCAACTGGTATCTTTACTGCCACGGAACGTTTTAAATCCTCATCCCACCTCACACCCTCTCCATCTCGTTCCTTCCATCCATCTCGCATCCCCATGCTCCACAGGGAAGGCGATGGCCTAGCGGTATTATCACTAGACTATTAATCCAGAAACCCAGCTAATGTTCTGGGGGACCCGGGTTCGAATCCCGCCCACGGCAGATGGTGGAATTTGAATTCAATAAAAAAAAAATCTGGAATTAATAATCTACTGATGACCCATTGTCGAAAAAATCCACCTGGTTCCCTTCAGGGAAGGAAATCTGCTGTCCTTGCCCCGGTCTGGCCTACATGTGACTCCAGAGCCACAGCAATGTGGTTAACTCTCAACTGGCCTAGCACTCAGTTGTATCAATCACTCAAGAAGCCAGCTCGCCATCACCTTCTCAAGGGCAACCAATAAATGCTGGCCCAGCCAGCGATGCCCGTGTCCCATGAATGAATGAAAAAAAATCCATCCCTCATATATTTTCCCTTGTGTTCCTTGCAAGTTCTCCCTTCTTGCAAATTGCATTATATTCATTGGGTTTGCTCTTGGAAGCTCTGTTGCTGGAGTAGTAGACAGTGTCACAGAACATATGTGATTTTTATTAATGACTTAGAGGAGGGGGCTGAAGGGTGGATCAGTAAATTTGCTGATGACACCAAGATTGGTGGAGTAGTGGAAGAGGTGGAGGGCTGTTGTAGGCTGCAAAGAGACATAGATAGGATGCAAAGCTGGGCTGAAAAATGGCAGATGGAGTTTAACCCTGATAAATGTGAGGTGATTCATTTTGGTAGGACTAATTTAAATGTGGATTACAGGGTCAAAGGTAGGGTTCTGAAGACTGGAGGAACAGAGAGATCTTGGGGTCCATATCCACAGATCTCTGAAGGTTGCCACTCAAGTGGATAGAGCTGTGAAGAAGGCCTATAGTGTGTTAGCTTTTATTAACAGGGGGTTGGAGTTTAAGAGCCGTGGGGTTATGCTGCAACTGTACAGGACCTTGGTGAGACCACATTTGGAATATTGTGTGCAGTTCTGGTCACCTCACTATAAGAAGGATGTGGAAGCACTGGAAAGAGTGCAAAGGAGATTTACCAGGATGCTGCCTGGTTTGGAGGGTAGGTCTTATGAGGAAAGGTTGAGGGAGCTAGGGCTGTTCTCTCTGGAGCGGAGGAGGTTGAGGGGAGACTTAATAGAGGTTTATAAAATGATGAAGGGGATAGATAGAGTGAACATTCAAAGACTATTTCCTCGGGTGGATGGAGCTATTACAAGGGGGCATAACTATAGGGTTCATGGTGGGAGATATAGGAAGGATGTCCGAGGTAGGTTTTTTACTCAGAGAGTGGTTGGGGTGTGGAATGGACTGCCTGCAGTGATAGTGGAGTCAGACACTTTAGGAACATTTAAGCGGTTATTGGATAGGCACATGGAGCACACCAGGATGATCGGGAGTGGGATAGCTTGATCTTGGTTTCAGACAAAGCTCGGCACATCATCGTGGGCCGAAGGGCCTGTTCTGTGCTGTACTCTTCTATTAACATAGGAGCAGGAGTAGGCCATTTGGCCCTTCGAGCCTGTTCCACCATTCAATATGACCATAGCTGATCCTTTACCTCTGCGCCACACTCCTGCTTTCTCCACACACCTCTTGATGTTCTTAAGAGTCTACAGATCTATCTAGGGGTGGCATGTTGACACAGTGGGTTAGCACTGCTGCCTCACAGCTCCAGGAACCCGGGTTCAATTCTGGCCTTGGGTGACTGTGTGGAGTTTGCATGTTCTCCCCCATGTCTTTGTGGGTTTCCTCTGGGTGCTCCGGTTTCCTCCCACAGTCCAAAGATGTGCGGGTTAGGTGGATTGGCCATGCTAAATTGTCCCTTAGTGTCCAAAGATGTGTAGGTTAGGTGGATTGGCCATTTGTGATGTGTGAGATTACAGGGAAAGGGAGTGGGTGAGGGCCTGGGTAAGATACTCTGTCAGAGATTTGGTGCCGAATCAATGGACCAAGTGGCCTCTTCTGCACTCGAGGGATTCAATGATTTTCTTCTTAAATTCAGTGACTTGGCCTCCACAGATTTCCAGGGTAGAGAATTCCACTGGTTCACCACCCTCTGAGTGAAGAGGTTTCTCCTCGTCTCAGCCCTCAATGGCCTTCTGGGTGAATTAGATATTTGAAAACTTTATTGTAACATTCGGGTAGGGAGTATCCCCAGGCATCTGCCACAGGCACAGCCTCTGCAAATCAGGACTGTCTATCGAAGACTGAAAATGCCTCTCCTGCACATCTTTGGACACTAAGGGGCAATTTAGCATGGCCAATCCACCTAACCTGCACATCTTTGGACACTAAAGGACAATTTAGCATGGCCAATCCACCTAACCTGCACATCTTTGGACATTAAGGGGCAATTTAGCATGGCCAATCCACCTAACCTGCACATCTTTGGACACTAAGGGACAATTTAGCATGGCCAATCCACCTAACCTGCACATCTTTGGACATTAAGGGGCAATTTAGCATGGCCAATCCACCTAACCCGCACATCAGGTTCACAAGGATGTTGCCGGGACTTGAGAAGCTGAGTTACAGAGAGAGATTGAATAGGTTGGGACTTTATTCCCTGGAGCGTAGAAGAATGAGGGGAGATTTGATAGAGGTGTATAAGATTTTGATGGGTATAGATAGGAATGCAAGCAGGCTTTTTCCCCTGAGGCTAGGGGAGAAAAAAACCAGAGGGCATGGGTTAAGGGTGAAAGGAGAAAAGTTTAAAGGGAATATTAGGGGGGGCTTCTTCACGCAGAGAGTGGTGGGAGTGTGGAATGAGCTGCCGGATGAAGTGGTAAATGCTTTTAACATTTAAGAAAAACTTGGGCGGGTTCTTGGATGAGAGGGGTGTGGAGGGATATGGTCCAAGTGCAGGTCAGTGGGACTAGCCAAAAAATGGTTCGGCACAGACAAGAAGGGCCAAAAGGCCTGTTTCTGAGCTGTAATTTTCTATGGCTCTATGGTTCTATCTTTGGACACTAAGGGGCAATTTAGCATGGCCAATCCACCTAACCTACACATCTTTGGACACTAAGGGGCAATTTAGCATGGCCAATCCACCTAACCTACACATCTTTGGACACGAAGGAGCCATTTTAGCATGGCCAATGTAAGTCAGGATTGTTCCATGCTTTGGGCGGGAGGTTGGAGGTGGTGGTGTACCCATCATGTTGCCACCCCAGGTGGTGGCGGTTGCAGGAAACCTCGGTGGATTGCTGGAGATTATACGAAGCATCAATCACTGCAAGAAACTACAAAGGGTCGTGAATGAAGCCCAATCCATCAGACAAACCAGCCTCCCACACATTGACTCTGTCTACACTTCCCGCTGCCTCGAGAAAAGCAGCCAGCATAATCAAGGACCCCACGCACCCCGGACATTCTCTCTTCCACCTTCTTTCATCGGGAAAAAGATACAAAAGTCTGAGGTCACGCACCAACCGACTCAAGAACAGCTTCTTCCCTGCTGCTGTCAGACCTTTGAATGGACCTACCTCACATTAAGTTGATCTTTCTCTACACCCTAGCTGTGACTGTAACACTACATTCTGCACCCTCTCCTTTCCTTCTCTATGAACGGTATGCTTTGTCTGTACAGCGCACAAGAAACAATATTTTTCACTGTATCCCAGTATACGTGACAATAATAAATCAAATCAAAGCAACAACATTGGCCCTCCCTCCCAATCAAAGGTGACGCCCGTAAAGGTTACCGAGTCCTCAGATGAGCCTGTTTCTGGATCCACAAGTTCGTCCATGGTGGTGGGGAGGGGAGGGGCTGGGGCAGGTGTGGGGGGGGGGGGGAAGAATGATGTTGCGAAGGTGCGCGGGGGGGACCTTAAGTCCGTTCCCCCTAGTATTAGACATTGCAACTCTGTGGGAGAAAGATTCTGACTGTCGACCCTATCTACCTACGCCTCTCATCATTTTCTTGGCTTCTATCAGGTCTCCCCTCAGCCTCCGCCGCTCCAGAGAAAACAACCCGAGTTTGTCCAGCCTCTCCTTGTAGCTCAGACTCTCTAATCCAGGCAGCATCCTGGTAAACCTCTTCCGCGCCCTCTCCAAAGCCTCCACATCCTCCCTGTAATGTGGCGACCAGAATTGAACGCAGTAAGTGCGGCCAAACCAAAGTCCTGAAGATCAGAACGGGGACAACTGAGGCGGCTGAAGGTGTTTTAGCTAACAGATTCGGTCGCCATCTGGCAGTGCTGAACTCGAGTATTGCCGAGTTAAAAAAGACTGTTCTGTCAAAGCTTTTCACCTCACACTCAACAGGGCAGTTGCATGAATACCAATGTTAGGGAAATCAGCAGCTTTATACTCGAGTTTCCCAAACTTTTCCAGCCACTGAACCCTTTTTGACCTCCCAAGAGTTCTATAGGGACCCCTGAGAAACATTCTTGTTATGTTGAAGGGCCAAGCCACACAACAATGATTGTTCCAGTGCAGTAGACTGAACATGCTGAAATCCCATTTATAGAAATCTTTTCTATTTCTTATTTGTCCCTGTTGACAATAATTAAAATCCATCCTCTTACTAAAAAACATACGTGGATCTTACCTTTAATAGTGGGGAGTGTTGCTGGAATTCTGGATTCTCACTGGATTGTTAATGGTAAGGCATTGGGGAGAGTTACAGAACAGAGAGATCTAGGGGTACAGGTTCATAGCTCCTTGAAAGTGGAGTCACAGGTGGACAGAGTGGTGAAGAAGGCATTCGGCATGCTTGGTTTCATCGGTCAGAACATTGAATACAGGAGTTGGGACGTCTTGTTGAAGTTGTACAAGACATTGGTAAGGCCACACTTGGAATACTGTGCACAGTTCTGGTCACCCTATTATAGAAAGGATATTATTAAACTAGAAAGAGTGCAGGAAAGATTTACTAAGGATGCTACCGGGACTTGATGGATTGAGTTATAAGGAGAGGCTGGATAGACTGGGTTTTTTTTCTTTGGAGTGTAGGAGGCTGAGGGGTGATCTTATAGAGGTCTATAAAATAATGAGGCGCACAGATCAGCTAGATAGTCAATATCTTTTCCCAAAGGTAGGGGAGTCTAAAACTAGAGGGCATAGGTTTAAGGTGAGGGGGGAGAGATACAAAAGGGTCCAGAGGGGCAATTTTTTCACACAGAGGGTGGTGAGTGTCTGGAACAAGCTGCCAGAGGTAGTAGTAGAGGCGGGTACAATTTTGTCTTTTAAAAAGCATTTAGATAGTTACATGGGTAAGATGGGTATAGAGGGATATGGGCCAAATGCGGGCAATTGGGACGAGCTTGTGGGTTTTTAAAAAAAAGGGCGGCATGGACAAGTTGGGCCGAAGGGCCTGTTTCCATGCTGTAAACCTCTATGACTCTATGTCTCACATTGGACACACATTCACACCCATCTCCCTCTCTCACACACACTCACACACACCTCGTGCTCTCTCTCACGCACACTCTCTCTCATGCACACTCACTCACACACACACTCTCTCACGCACACTTTCTCTCACACAATCTCTCACACACACACTCTCTCACACACACGCACTCTCTCTCACACTCACACACACACTATCTCACTCTCACACACACTCTCACACACACACTCACACACACACACTCTCACACACACACACACTCTCTCTCTCACACTCTCTCTCATAGAATCCCTACAGTGCAGAAGGAGGCCATTCGGCCCATCGAATCTGCACCGACCACAATCCCACCCAGGCCCTACCCCCACATATTTTACCCGCTAATCCCTCTAACCTACGCATTTTAGGATTCGAAGGGGCAATTTTTTTAACCTAGCCAATCAACCTAACCCGCACATCTTTGGACTGTGGGAGGAAACCGGAGCACCCGGAGGAAACCCACGCAGACACGGGGAGAACGTGCAAACTCCACACAGACAGTGACCCGAGCCGGGAATCGAACCCGGGACCCTGGAGCTGTGAAGCAGCAGTGCTAACCACTGTGCCACCGTGCCGCCCCTCTCACACACACTCACTCTCACACACACTCTCTCTCACACACACACACTCTCTCTCACACTCTCTCTCTCACACACACTCTCTCTCACACACTCTCTCTCTCACACACTCTCTCACACACACACTCTCACACACACATACACTCCCTCTCTCTCAAACACACTCTCTCACACACTCTCTCTCACTCTCTCTCACACACACACTCTCTCTCACTCTCTCACACACACACACTCTCTCTCACACATACACACTCTCTCTCACACACACACTCTCTCTCACACACACACTCTCTCTCTCACACACACACACTCTCTCACACACACACTCTCTCTCACACACACACTCTCTCTCTCACACACACTCTCACACACACACTCCCTCCCTCTCACACACACTCTCTCTCTCTCACACACACACTCTCTCTCACTCTCTCTCTCACACACTGTAAGTTTTAGGGCAAATCCTCCATGATTAAAGAACCCAGGGATAAGGAAAATGGCCGACTGGCTGTCAGGCCACATGAATATGCAAGAGGCTGGGTATAACGAGAAGGTCGAGACAGGGATGATCTGATCAACAGGAAACAAAGGAGAAACCATGGCCAGCAGACAAGGAGTAAATAGCCCAGCAGCAAGACAATGAGAACAGAGATCATTCCATCCACGGACAACATCAAGACCCAGCTCGCTGATGGGATTCCAATCAGGCTGACTCAGAGAACATTTAAAAGACATCAAAATATCAATTAAGGGCGGTCCCGACAGTTCCGGCCCTTTTGTCCCAGTCAATCAAAACTACCAATGATCAGAAACTGTTTTGTGTGAGAGAATCACTGGTTCAGGTTTTAAAAAGGGACAAGCAAGCTCTGGCTCTCCACTCTCTTCTCCTGTTCCTGCCTGCCTCTCGTTCATCTCCAGCACGCAGCCCGAAGCCCACTGAGCAATTTAAACTAGGATTGTGAGTATCCTCCGGTAATTCGCGAAGTTCCCGAGATCATCATAGTGGATGAGGCTTTGGGGAAAGGGGGGGGGGGGGGCTTTTGCATGCACCTTTCATAGTTTAAGACACTGGTAAACTTGTGTAAAGTAAGCATTCCCGTTGTGTCCGTTTTAGTATTCCTTCCATAGCTATAGTCTTATAGAGCATAAGGCATTGTGTGTTGTTTTCCTGGTGTTTGGTGATCTTGACCTTGATGTTTTAATAAATATATATATATATATATATCTTTGACTTCCATTGGAGTCCGTTTTGATCTTTTCAATTTCTCACCAACGATCTCTGACCAAGTCACAATATTAAATATCCCTTACCATAATTCCGGAGTCTAGAACTGAGGGTACCCTGGGCGCTTCGAAACCGCCCACTCAGGAAAGGCTGCCAGGTAGTGGATAGGCAGCAGTTTCCTTTTCTCTCTCTTGGGAGCGCTACTCTAGTGAAGTAGACGCAAGGTGGCCATTGTTCCATCGGCGAGAGAGAGAATCACTCGGGCATTGGTGGGGTTTGGGTAACGGAGAACCAAACCTGAGATAAGCCCACGAATGGGGTTAAAAAGGGGATCCCGCTACACACACACACACTCTCTCTCACACACACTCTCTCTCACACACACTCTCTCACACACTCACACTCTCACACACACACTATCTCTCTCTCACACACACACTCTCTCTCACACTCTCTCACACACTCTCTCTCACACATTCTCTCACACACACTCTCTCTCACACACACTCTCTCACACACACTCTCTCACACACACACTCTCTCTCACACACACTCTCTCACACACACACTCTCACACTCACACACACACACTCTCACACACACACTCACTCTCACACACACACTCTCACACACACTCACACACACACTCTCTCACACACACACTCTCCCACACTCTCACACACACACACACACACTCTCACACACACACTCACACACACACACTCTCACACACACACACTCGCGCACACACACACACTCGCACACACACACTCACACACACACTCGCACACACACTCGCACTCACACACACACTCACTCACACACACACACACACACACTCGCACACACACACACTCGCACACACTCGCACTCACACACACACACACACTCACACATACACACACACTCGCACATACACACACAGTCACACATTCTCACACACACACTCTCACACACAGACTCTCTCACACAGACACACACTCACTCACTCACACACACTCACACACACACACAAACTCACTCATGTCTATTTTATTAGTGTCACAAGTCGGTTTACATTAACACTGCAAGGAAGTTACAGTGAAAATCCCCCAGTCGCCACACTCCGGCGCCTGTTCGGGTTACACTGAGTGAGAATTTAGCACGGCCGATGCACATAACCAGCGCGTCTTTCAGACTGTGGGAGGAAACCGGAGCACCTGGAGATTTCTGTAGACTTCTATCGGGTCTCCCCTCAGCCTCCGTTGTTCCAGAGAAAACAACCCGAGTTTGTCCAGCCTCTCCTTGTAGCTCAGACCCTCTAATCCAGGCTGCATCCTGGTAAACCTCTTCCGCACCCTCTCCAAAGCCTCCACATCCTCCCTGTAATGTGGCGACCAGAATTGAACACGATACTCTATAAGTGCGACCTCACTGAAATTTTTAAAAGCTGCAACATGACATCCTGACTCTTGTACTCAGTGTCCCGACCAATAAAGGCAAGCGTGCCGTCCGCCTCCTTCACCTCCCTGTCCACTTGTGTGGCCACTTCAGGGAGTTATGGACTTGAATGTTGGCCTGAACTCATCTCCTTCTGGACACAGTGTCCTCCGGCATGCCCATGTCCAGGGATAACCATGGGGGCTGGGGTGCATCATCACCCCGCCCCCCCCCCCCTCCATTATGATATTTTAGTGAAATATCCTTTGATGTTTTGATTGTGACAATGCCCCACTAGGGGCTGTTCCCCCCTCAACTTATTCACTTATTTTATTAATTTTTGATTCATTTCAACAAGTACTTTTACAGATGCACCATAGAAAGCATCCTTTCTGGTTGTATCACAGCTTGGTGTGGGCTCCTGCTCTGCCCAAAACCGCAAGGAACTACAAAAGGTCGTGAATGTAGCCCAGTCCCATCACGCAAACCAGCCTCCCATCCATTGACTCCGTCTACACTTCCCGCTGCCTCGGGAAAAGCAGCCAGCATAATCAAGGACCCCACGCACCCCGGACATTCTCTCTTCCACCTTCTCCCGTCGGGAAAAAGATACAGAAGTCTGGGGTCACGTACCGACCGACTCAAGAACAGCTTCTTCCCTGCTGCTGTCAGACTTTTGAATGGACCTACCTCGCATTAAGTTGACCTTTCTCTGCACCCTAGCTGTGACTGTAACACTACATTCTGCACCCTCTCCTTTCCTTCTCTATGAACGGTATGCTTTGTCAGTATAGCGCGCAAGAAACAATACTTTTCACTGTATCCCGCTACATGTGACAAAAATCAAATCAAATCAAATCAAATCTAAAGTACAAGGCCGCACTTATAGAATATCGTGTTCAATTCCGGTCGCCACATTACAGGGAGGATGTGGAAGCTTTGGAGAGGGTGCGGAAGAGGTTTACCAGGATGCTGCCTGGATTAGAGGGTCTGAGCTACAAGGAGAGGCTGGACAAACTCGGGTTATTTTCTCTGGAGCGGCGGAGGCTGGGGGGAGACCTGATAGAAGTCCGTAGACTGATGAGAGGCGTTGAGAGGGTCGACAGTCAGAATCTTTTTCCTGGGTGAGGGGGAATGTTCCTGCCCCGCCCGCCACAGGAATCATAGTGGGGCTGGGGGGGGCGGGGGGGGAGGGGGGAGGGAGCAGACCACGCCTGTTGACCTGAGGTGGGATTTTCCGGTTTTGGGGCGAGCATGGCTGGGAAATCCCACCCAAAATGTCTAGTACCAGGGGTACGCACTTAGGGCGAGAGGGGGAAAGGAGATGTGAGGGGCAAGTTTTTTTTACACAGAGAGTGGTAGGTGTGTGGGACGCGCTGCCAGGGGTGGTGGTGGAGGCAGATACGATAGGGGCGTTTAAGGGGCTTTTAGACGAATATGCGAGGAATAGAGGGATAAGGAGCAAGGGCAGGCAGAAAGGATTAATTTAATTTAGCGTCAGGCTTGGCACAACATGATGGGCCGAAGGGCCTGTTCCTGTGCGGTGCTGTTCTATGTTCTATGTATAAAGAGGGATTTAGACAGTTACATGGATAAGATGGGTATAGAGGGATATGGGCCAAATGCGGGCAATTGGGATTAGTTTAGGGGTTTAAAAAAAGGGCGGCATGGACAAGTTAGGCCGAAGGGCCTGTTTCCATGCTGTAAACCTCTATGACTCCATGACTGCTGGGAAATTCGGTTATTGGGTAGGAGGTGGGCATGTAACACTGGATTCTGCAAACAAACGATCCATCAAGCGTAGGATTTGTGTGCCGTTTCCTTGGGGGTCCATGAGGAGAGGCCAACATGGCTTCCATCAAGATGGCTTCACAACATCCAAAGTCTGAAGCGGCGAGCTGGAGGTTTACGATTCCCCATCCTTGAACCTTACCTCAATAAAGATCTTAGATGGCTGCTAATGCCTAACTGCAGCTTACACATTAGCCCGAGCTCTGTCACCCATCAGAGGGAATCCTCGCATTGGTCCAAGGTCGCCGGAGGACGGTCTGCCGTGCCATTCTGTCTCCTTCTTTTCTCTCTGCGGCGTGGATCGACGTCCCATGATGAAGTGCTGGCAGATCAGTCTGATCAACGGTGCGCTATCCGTGGCCATTGCCATAGCGACGGCCCTCCTGATCATTCACTTTGTAAACGATGGCAGGACGGATATGCCCGCCACCCAGGACATCGACGAGTCGCTCATCCGCCACTTCATGGCCGAGATCGACAGCAAGCGGATTGGGGAGAACTTGAGGTACATGTGAGGGCGGCGGCAGAGGGGTCGGGCGTGTCTGTAGCCGGAGGTGTTTCTCAACCCCAGCCGCCATACCCTGAGGATGGATGTCAGGGGCTGGGAGAGATTCATTCGGAATCATTGTGATACTGTGCCTCCGAAACACTGGCACAGTGGGTTAGCACTGCTGCCTCACAGCGCCAGGGACCCGGGTTCGATTCCTGGCTTGGGTCACTGTCTGTGCTGAGTTTGCATATTCTCCCCGTGTCTGCTTGGGTTTCCTCCGGGAGTTCTGGTTTCCTCCCACAGTCCAAAGATGTGCAGGTTAGGTGGATGGCCATGCTTAATTGTCTCTTTGTGTCCAAAGATGTGTGGGTTAGATGGATTGGCCATGCTAAATTGCCCTCAGTGTCCAAAGATGTGTAGGTTAGGTGGATTGGCCATGCTAAATTGCCCCTTAGTGTCCAAAGATGTGTAGGTTAGGTGGATTGGCCATGCTAAGTTGTCCCTTAGTGTCCAAAGATGAGTAGGCTAGGTGGATTGGCCATCCTAAATTGCCCCTTAGTGTCCAAAGATGTGTAGGTTAGGTGGATTGGCCATGCTAAATTGCCCCTCAGTGTCCAAAGATGTGTAGGTTAGGTGGATTGGCCATGCTAACTTGTCCCTTAGTGTCCAAAGATGTGCGGGTTAGGTGGATTAGCCATGCTAAATTGCCCCTTAGTGTCCAAAGATGTGCGGGTTAGATGGATTGGCCATGCTAAATTGCCCCTTAGTGTCCAAAGATCTGTAGGTTAGGTGGATTGGCCATGCTAAATTGCTCCTTAGTGTTCAAAGATGAGTAGGCTAGGTGGATTGGTCATACTAAATTGCCCCTTAGTGTCCAAAGATGTGGAGGTTAGGTGGATTGGCCGTGCTAAATTGTCCTTTAGTGTCCAAAGATGTGCGGGTTAGGTGGATTGGCCATGCTAAATTGTCCCTTAGTGTCCAAAGATGTGTAGGTTAGGTGGATTGGCCATGATAAATTGTCCCTTAGTGTCCAAAGATGTGCAGGTTGGGTGGATTGGCCATGCTAAATTGTCCCTTAGTGTCCAAAGATGTGTAGGTTAGGTGGATTGGCCATGCTAAATTGTCCTTTAGTGTCCAAAGATGTGCAGGTTAGGTGGATTGGCCATGCTAAATTGTCCTTTAGTGTCCAAAGATGTGTAGGTTAGGTGTATTGGCCATGATTAATTGTCCCTTAGCGTCAGGGAGACGAGCAGGGTAAATACATGGGGTTGCGGGGATAGGTGCTGGGTGGGATTGTGCTCTTTGCAGACTCGATGGGCCGAATGACCTCCTTCTGCACTGTACGGATTCTATGGTTCTGTGAGTTCATGTGGAGAGAACCTGCGATCGTTCTCCTTGGAGCAGAGAAGGGGGAGATTTAATTGAGGCATTGGAAAACACAAGGAGGGGTTTGGATGGAGTAACTGAGGAAAAAATATTTCCCTAGTGGCAGGAGGGCGGGAAGCCAAAGGGGACGCGGATTGGCAAAGATGCCAAGTAGGGTAAGCTAAATAATTGTGTCACGCAGCAAGTTGTGATCTGGAAGGCGCTGCCTGAAAGGGCACTGGAAGCGAGAACTTTCAAAAGGGAATCAGACAGGTTCTTGAAGAAGGAACATTTGAATGACTCTGGGGCAAGAGGAGGGGAGAGTGGGACTCACAAACCAGTGATCAGCATTGGAGGCTGCTGGGAGTGCCAACACCTTGAGTTTAAGTTTATTTATTTATTAGTGTCACAAGGCTTACATTAACACCGCAATGAAGTTACTGTGAAAATCCCCTAGTCGCCACACTCCGGCGCCTGTTCAGGTACACTGAGGGAGAATTTAGCATGGCCAATGCACCCTCACCAACACGTCTTTCGGACTGTGGGAGGAAACCGGAGCATCTGGAGGAAACCCACGCAGACACGGGGAGAACGTGCAGACTCCACACAGACAGTGACCCAAGCCGGGAATCGAATCCGGTTCCCTGGCGCTGGGAGGCAGCAGTGTTCCCCACTGTGCCACCATTTTGGACCGTGGGAGGAAACCTGAGCACCCGGAGGAAACCCACGCAGACACGGGGAGAACGTGTAGACTCCGCACAGACAGCGACCCAAGCCGGGAGTCGAACCCGGGTCCCTGGCACTGTGAGGCAGCAGCGCTAACCCACTGTGCCACCGTGCCACTTGAGGGCGTGCTTTCGAGACCTGGGGCATTAGTGGGCAAGAGACCAACTAGGAGGGAACAGCAAAGAGTAGAAACGTAGCTGCTGCCGGGGTTTCCATGGTTAAGGGCGCCTGTAACCATCATGTGGGGTCTCACGTGGTGTGTTGCCCCGCTGTTGCTTCATGGGAAGGGGGTACAGAATATCCCGCAGAGGGGGAGGGAGCAAGCCAGAAGCTATGGTGGGCGTCAGTACTAACAGGAGGAAGAAAGGAGGTATAGAGATGCTGAGGTCATGTTTTTAGAAGCTCGGGAAGAAAGTGTGGAACTTCAAAGGGGGCAATCCGTGGATCAGTTTAGCTCAGTTGGCTGGTCGGCTGGTTAGTGATGCAGAGCGATGCCAGCAGCGTGGGTTCAGTTCCCGTACTGGCTGACGTTATCCATGAAGGCCCCACCTTCACAACCTCGTTCCTCGCCTGAGGGGTGGTGTTCCTCAGCACCAGCACATGATCATCTGGGACTATGGCCACTTTTGGGGGTCGGTTTAGCTCAGTCGGCTGGACAGCTTAAAGTTTATTTATCGGTGACACAAGTTGGCTTACATTAACACTGCAATGAAGTCACTATGGAAACCCCCTAGTCGCCACACTCCGGCGCCTGTTCGGGTTACACTGAGGGAGAATTTAGGATGGCCAATGCATCGTAACTAGCACGCCTTTCGGACTGTGGGAGGAAACCGGAGCACCCGGAGGAAACCCATGCAGACACGGGGGGAGAATGTGCAGACTCCGCACAGCCAGTGACCCAAGCCGGGAATCGAACCCGGGTCCCTGTGAAGCAGCAGTGCTAACCACCGTGCCGCTCAAGCAAGCTGTACAAGATGGTCGAACACCGTGCGGGTGGCACAGTGGGTTAGCACTGCTGCCTCACAGGGCCAGGGATCCGGGTTTGATTCCTGGCCTCGGGTCACTGTCTGTGCGGAGTTTGCATGTTCTCCCCGTGTCTGCGTGGGTTTCCTCCCACAGTCCGAAAGTCGTGCCGGTTAGGGTGCTAAATTCTCCCTCAGTGTAACCCGAACAGGCGACCAGGGGATTTTCACAGTAACTTCATTGCAGTGTTAATGTAAGCCGACTTGTGACACTAATACACTTTAAACAGTGAATGCGCTGCCTTGCAATGAGCAATGCCATGGGATATCCACTAATGCAGTGAATGTATGAATGTTTTCTGCACTCTGATGCATTGTTCTATTTTCCCTTTGAAGGGAGCTCTCTAAGAAACCTCACATGGCCACAAGCAAAGGGGACATCGATCTGGTCACCCTGATGTTAGACAGGTGGCAGAACAAAGAGACGGGTTTGGATGAAGCTAAGAAAGCGACATACAAAGTGCTGCTGTCCTTTCCGGACAAGGACAAACCTAACCGAGTCGCTGTAGGTAAGGACACATCACCACACCCACTGCAGTATCCCCATCAAACACTCCCAGGACAGGTACAACACGGGGTTAGATACAGAGTAAAGCTCCCTCTACACTGTCCCCCATCAAACACTCCCAGGACAGGTACAGCACGGGGTTCGATACAGAGTAAAGCTCCCTCTACACTGTCCCCCATCAAACACTCCCAGGACAGGTACAGCACGGGGTTTGATACAGAGTAAAGCTCCCTCTACACTGTCCCCCATCAAACACTCCCAGGACAGGTACAGCATGGTGTTAGATACAGAGTAAAGCTCCCTCTACACTGTCCCCATCAAACACTCCCAGGACGGGTACAGCACGGGGTTAGATACAGAGTAAAGCTGCCTCTACACTGTCCCCCATCAAACACTCCCAGGACAGGTACAGCACGGGGTTAGAGACAGAGTAAAGCTCCCTCTACACTGTCCCCATCAAACACTCCCAGGACAGGTACAGCACGGGGTTAGATACAGAGTAAGGCTCCCTCTACACTGTCCCCCATCAAACACTCCCAGGACAGGTACAGCACGGGGTTCGATACAGAGTCAAGCTCCCTCTACACTGTCCCCCATCAAGCACTCCCAGAACAGGTACAGCATGGGGTTAGATACAGAGTAAAACTCCCTCTACACTGTCCCCCATCAAACACTCCCAGGACAGGTACAGCACGGGGTTAGATACAGAGTAAAGCTCTCTCGACACTGTCCCCATCAAACACTCCCAGGACAGGTACAGCACGGGGTTAGATACAGAGTAAAGCTCCCTCTGCACTGTCCCCCATCAAACATTCCCAGGACAGGTACAGCACGGGGTTAGATACAGAGTAAAGCTCTCTCGACACTGTCCCCATCAAACACTCCCAGGACAGGGACAGCACGGGGTTAGATACAGAGTAAGCTCCCTCTACACTGTCCCCCATCAAACACTCCCAGGACAGGTACAGCACGGGGTTAGATACAGAGTAAAGCTCCCTCTGCACTGTCCCCCATCAAACATTCCCAGGACAGGTACAGCACGGGGTTAGATACAGAGTAAAGCTCTCTCGACACTGTCCCCATCAAACACTCCCAGGACAGGGAGAGCACGGGGTTAGATACAGAGTAAAGCTCCCTCTGCACTGTCCCCCATCAAACACTCCCAGCACAGGTACAGCACGGGGTTAGATACAGAGTAAAGCTCCCTCTACACTGTCCCCATCAAACACTCCCAGGACAGGTACAGCACGGGGTTAGATACCGAGTAAAGCTCCCTCTACACTGTCCCCATCAAACACTCCCAGGACAGGTACAGCATGGTGTTAGATACAGAGTAAAGCTCCCTCTACACTGTCCCCATCAAACACTCCCAGGACGGGTACAGCACGGGGTTAGATACAGAGTAAAGCTGCCTCTACACTGTCCCCCATCAAACACTCCCAGGACAGGTACAGCACGGGGTTAGAGACAGAGTAAAGCTCCCTCTACACTGTCCCCATCAAACACTCCCAGGACAGGTACAGCACGGGGTTAGATACAGAGTAAGGCTCCCTCTACACTGTCCCCCATCAAACACTCCCAGGACAGGTACAGCACGGGGTTCGATACAGAGTCAAGCTCCCTCTACACTGTCCCCCATCAA
Organism: Mustelus asterias; assembly: GCF_964213995.1. Classification (NCBI taxonomy): domain Eukaryota; kingdom Metazoa; phylum Chordata; class Chondrichthyes; order Carcharhiniformes; family Triakidae; genus Mustelus; species Mustelus asterias. The sequence goes on along the minus strand of NW_027591442.1, from coordinate 35,062 downwards.
GCACTCCCAGAACAGGTACAGCATGGGGTTAGATACAGAGTAAAACTCCCTCTACACTGTCCCCCATCAAACACTCCCAGGACAGGTACAGCACGGGGTTAGATACAGAGTAAAGCTCTCTCGACACTGTCCCCATCAAACACTCCCAGGACAGGTACAGCACGGGGTTAGATACAGAGTAAAGCTCCCTCTGCACTGTCCCCCATCAAACATTCCCAGGACAGGTACAGCACGGGGTTAGATACAGAGTAAAGCTCCCTCTACACTGTCCCCATCAAACACTCCCAGGACAGGTACAGCACGGGGTTAGATACCGAGTAAAGCTCTCTCTACAGTGTCCCCCATCAAACACTCCCAGGACAGGTACAGCACGAGGTTAGATACAGAGGAAAGCTCCCTCTACACTGTCCCCCATCAAACACTCCCAGGACAGGTACAGCACGGGGTTAGATACAGAGTAAAGCTCTCTCGACACTGTCCCCATCAAACACTCCCAGGACAGGTACAGCACGGGGTTAGATACAGAGTAAAGCTCCCTCTGCACTGTCCCCCATCAAACATTCCCAGGACAGGTACAGCACGGGGTTAGATACAGAGTAAAGCTCTCTCGACACTGTCCCCATCAAACACTCCCAGGACAGGGAGAGCACGGGGTTAGATACAGAGTAAAGCTCCCTCTGCACTGTCCCCCATCAAACACTCCCAGCACAGGTACAGCACGGGGTTAGATACAGAGTAAAGCTCCCTCTACACTGTCCCCATCAAACACTCCCAGGACAGGTACAGCACGGGGTTAGATACCGAGTAAAGCTCTCTCTACAGTGTCCCCCATCAAACACTCCCAGGACAGGTACAGCACGGGGTTAGATACAGAGTAAAGCTCCCTCTACACTGTCCCCATCAAACACTCCCGGGACAGGTACAGCACGGTGTTAGATACAGAGTAAAGCTCCCTCTACACTGTCCCCCATCAAACACTCCCAGGACAGGTACAGCACGGGGTTAGATACAGAGTAAAGCTCCCTCTACACTGTCCCCATCAAACACTCCCAGAACAGGTACAGCACGGGGTTAGATACAGAGTAAAGCTCCCTCTACACTGTCCCCCATCAAACACTCCCAGAACAGGTACAGCACGGGGTTAGATACAGAGTAAAGCTCCCTCTACACTGTCCCCCATCAAACACTCCCAGAACAGGTACAGCACGGGGTTAGATACAGAGTAAAGCTCCCTCTCCACTGTCCCCCATCAAACACTCCCAGGACAGGTACAGCACGGGGTTAGATACAGAGTAAAGCTCCCTCTACACTGTCCCCCATCAAACACTCCCGGGACAGGTACAGCACGGTGTTAGATACAGAGTAAAGCTCCCTCTACACTGTCCCCCATCAAACACTCCCAGGACAGGTACAGCACGGGGTTAGATACAGAGTAAAGCTCCCTCTACACTGTCCCCATCAAACACTCCCAGAACAGGTACAGCACGGGGTTAGATACAGAGTAAAGCTCCCTCTACACTGTCCCCCATCAAACACTCCCAGAACAGGTACAGCACGGGGTTAGATACAGAGTAAAGCTCCCTCTACACTGTCCCCCATCAAACACTCCCAGAACAGGTACAGCACGGGGTTAGATACAGAGTAAAGCTCCCTCTACACTGTCCCCCATCAAACACTCCCAGAACAGGTACAGCACGGGGTTAGATACAGAGTAAAGCTCCCTCTACACTGTCCCCCATCAAACACTCCCAGAACAGGTACAGCACGGGGTTAGATACAGAGTAAAGCTCCCTCTACACTGTTCTTGAAGGGGACCTGAAAGAGGGTAGATGTCAGTCATTTTATATCCATTTCGCCAGAGCATCAGATAACCTGATATGAACGCATGAAAAATCAGCAGAAGCAGACCACTTGGCCCATCGAGCCTGCTCCTCCAGACAACACTATCATGGCCGATCTTGGACTTCAGCTCCATTTTTGCCGCCCTCTCCTCATATCCCATAATCCTCCAGTAGACTAAAAATCTGTCCTTCCCAGAGCCTTAAATCTATTTAACGACAGAGCACCCACAATCCTCTGGGGGAGAGAATTCCAAAGATTCACAAACCCCTTGGAGTGAAGCGACTTCTCCTCATCTCCGTCCTAAATAATCAGCCCCTTATCCTGAGACTCCCCCCTTCCCCCCCCCCACCCCGGTGTTTCCCATCCCCCGACCCAACGGGGAACAATCTCTCAGCGCCTCACCCTATCAAACCCCCTTCGGAATCCTGTAGGTTTCAATGAGATCACCTCTCACTCTTCCAAACATCCAGAGAATATCGACGCCATTGACTCAACCTCTCCTCGTGGGAAACCCCCCCCCCCCCGAACCCCCTCCCCCACCCCCTCACCCCAAGGGACCAATCCAGTGAACCTTCGCTGTAACCGCCTCCAATGCGAGTAACTCCTTCCTGAAATGTGGAGACCAAAAGTGTGCACGGTACTCAGGGTGCGATCGAGACAAAACCCTGTACAATTGGAGCAAGACATCTTTATTCCTGTACAAAGAACAAAGAAAATTACAGCACAGGAACAGGCCCTTCTGCCCTCCGAGCCTGCACCCACCATGCTGCCCATGTGAACTTAAACCCCCTACCCTTCCGGGGACCATTTCCCTCCATTCCCATCCTATTCATGTATTCGTCCAAACGCCCCTTAAAACTCACTGGTACTCCGATCCCCTCGCAATAAAGACCAACATGCCATCTGTCTTCCTAATGCTTCACAGCACCTTGTGGCACGGTGGCACATGGGCAGCGCGGTGGCACAATGGTTAGCACTGCAGCCTCACAGCGCCAGGGACCTGGGTTCGATTCCCGGCCCCGGGTCACTGTCTGTGCGGAGTCTGCACGTTCTCCCCGTGTCTTCATGGGTTTCCTCCCACAGTCCAATGATGTGCGGGTTCGGTTGATTGGCCATTCTAAATTGCCCGTTTGTGTCAGGGGGACCAGCTCGGATGAATGCATGGGGTTATGGGGATAGGGCCTGGATGGGATTGTGGTTGAAGCAGACTCGATGGGCTGAATGGCCTCCTTCTGCACTGTAGGGATTCTATGATTCTACCTCGACGCCAGCTTTCTGTGTTTCTTGTACAAGCACACTCAAACTCTTTGCACATGACCACTTGCAAGTTTAAGTTTTAAAGTTTATTTACTAGTGTCACAAGTCGGCTTACATTAATACTGCAATGAAGTTACTGTGAAAATCCCTCAGTCGCCACACTCCTGTTCGGGTTACACTGAGGGAGAATTTAGCACCCTAACCAGCACGTCTTTCAGACTGTGGGAGGAAACCGGAGCACCCGGAGGAAACCCACGCAGACACGGGGGGAGAACGTGCAAACTCCACACAGACAGTGACCCAAGCCGGGAATCGAACCCGGGTCCCTGGCGCTGTGAGGCAGCAGTGCTAACCACTGTGCCACCGTGCTGCCCGTTTCACACCTTTTAATGAATATTCTGCCTTACTGATTAAAGCGAATGGCCTCACCTTTCCCAACATGACACCCCAGCTGCCATCTCATCGTCCACTCACCTACCCTGTCCATATCTCTTTGCAGTCTCTCTCTGTGTCCTCCCCACAGCTTACCTTCCCACTTCGCTTCGTATCACCAGCAGGCTTTGATACATTACTCTGCCTCTTCATCGAAGTCATTAATATAGATTGTAAGTGGCTCAGGCCACAGCGCTGATCCTTGTGGTACTCCACTATTCACGATCTGCCAACTCGACATGATCCCATTTATGCCCACTCTCTGTTAACCAATCCTCTATCCATGCTAACATCTTACCCCCAGCTCGCACTTACATCGTCTTTTGTGTGGCACCCTATCGAAAGCCTTTTGGAAATCCAGGTATTCTACATCTACTGGTTCCCTTTTATCTACCCTCTCAGTATCGTTGCAATGCAGAAGGAGGCCATTTGGCCCATCGAGTCTGCACTGGCTCTCTGAAAGAGCATTCTACTCAGTTGCTCTGCCCCCTGCCTTATCCCCGTAACCTTGCACATTCTCTCTCATCCGATAGCAATCCAATTCCCCCTTTTCAACTGCCCCCACCACCCTCTCAGGAAGCTCATTCCAGACTCCAGTCGCCCTCTGGGTGAAAAAAATTTCCTTTCGCCCATTAACTTGAAGCTGTGCCCTCTGGTTCTTGATGCTGTCCTGAGAGGGAGCAGTTTCTCACCATTTATCCTGTCCAGACACATCAGGATCTGAAATATCACCAGTAAGTCGACACAGTGGCACAGTGGGTTAGCAGTGCTGTCTCACAGCTCCAGGGACCTGGGTTCGATTCCTGGCTTGGGTCACTGTCTGTGCGGAGTCTGCACGTTCTCCCCGTGTCTGCGTGGGTTTCCTCCGGGTGCTCCGGTTTCCTCTGACAGTCCAAGATGTGCGGGCTAGGGGGATTTACCATGCTAAAATGAACCTTAGTGTCCAAAGATGTGCAGGTTAGGTGGATTGGCCATGCTAAATTGCCCCTTAGTGTCCAAAGATGTGCAGGTTAGGTGGATTGGCCATGCTAAATTGCCCCTTAGTGCCCAAAGATGTGCAGGTTTGGTGGATTGGCCATGCTAAATTGCTCCTTAGTGTCCAAAGATGTGTAGGTTAGGTGGATTAGCCATGCTAAATTGTCCCTTAGTGTCCTAAGATGTGCAGGTTAGGTGGATTGGCCATGCTAAATTGCCCCTTAGTGTCCAAAGGTGTGTAGGTTAGGTGGATTGGCCATGCTAAATTGCCCCTTAGTGTCCAAAGATGTGCAGGTTAGGTGGATTGGCCATGCTAAATTGCCTCTTAGTGCCCAAAGATGTGCAGGTTTGGTGGATTGGCCATGCTAAATTGCCCCTTAGTGTCCAAAGATGTGTAGGTTAGGTGGATTGGCCATGCTAAATTGCCCCTTAGTGTCCAAAGATGTGCAGGTTAGGTGGATTGGCCATGCTAAATTGCCTCTTAGTGCCCAAAGATGTGCAGGTTTGGTGGATTGGCCATGCTAAATTGCCCCTTAGTGTCCAAAGATGTGTAGGTTAGGTGGATTGGCCATGCTAAATTGCCCCTTAGTGTCCAAAGATGTGCAGGTTAGGTGGATTGGCCATGCTAAATTGCCTCTTAGTGCCCAAAGATGTGCAGGTTTGGTGGATTGGCCATGCTAAATTGCCCCTTAGTGTCCAAAGATGTGTAGGTTAGGTGGATTGGCCATGCTAAATTGCCCCTTAGTGTCCAAAGATGTGTGGGTTAGGTGGATTAGCCATGCTAAATTGCCCCTTAGTGTCCAAAGATGTGCAGGTTAGGTGGATTGGCCATCGTAAATATACGGGGTTACGGGGATAGGCAGAGGGGAGGGCCTGTATGGGATGATCTTTTGGAGAGTTGGTGCAGACTCGATGGGCCCTAAGGCCTCCTTCTGCACTGTACGGATTCTATGGATTCTGGGCCAATGAAGCTTACATCCAGGAAACCCAGGGGATTGGGTGGAATTCTGGTCTTACATCCCACCCAACGATGCTTTCCATCGATTGGAACCGAGAGTATGACCCCAGGTCGCACCTATTCCGGTGAGCTGCTTAGTTTATAATCTCCCCAGGGCATCCTTATTTCATTTGGATATGGACCTATGTCAGGGGTTCGTATCGTGAGTCAGTTTTAACTCTCTTCCCCAGAGAGTGATAGAAGCCGGGTCATTAAATAGTTTTAAGGCACAGGGGGATAGATTCCCGACTAACGGGGGAATCAAGGGTTACGGGGAAGAGGCGGGCAAAATGGAGTTGAGGCCATGACCTGATCCACCATGATCTCATCGAATGGGGGAGCAGGGATCGAGGGGCCGAGTGGCCTACTCCTCCTTCTCCTAATTCATCTGTTGACAAGAGTTTGGATTGCGTTGGATTGCCCAGTCTCACAGGATGACCGTGCGCCCTCCTCCTTGCTCGCACGCCACCCAGGTAGAATAGTGCCCAATGGCTGTGCACTGCCAATGATGTGTGGGTGAGATGGATTAGTCATAGCAAATGCACATGGGTCACGAGGATGGGGGGGGGTTTGGGGGTGGAGGAAAGCCTGGGTGGGAGAGTCGGCGCAGACTCGATGGGCCAAATGGCCTCCTTCTGCACTGTAGGGATTCTATGGTGGATGGTGGTTCCTATAAGGCAGGCTTTGAGAAGTACTTCATCAGCTGTGGATTGTGTTAGGCTGTTCTGGGGACATTGAAGAGAATCACAGAAGGAGGCCATTCGGCCCATCGTCTCTGTTCTGCCGGCAAAGCGAGCCGCCCAGCTTAATCCCGGTTTCCAACGCTCGAACCCTAACCACATCGGTCCCTTTGTCTCCACAGTGGCACCAAGCGGCGCCAAACTCTTCCTGTCACGCATTAAGGAGCTGAATTACACCGAGGATCAGCTGGACCCAGACGTCGTCCAGCCCTTTGCGGCCTTCGCTCCCGCTGGAACGCCCCAGGTACGTGGGAACGAGATGAGGGTGACTGCGGAGGAGGAGGTGTGGCCCAAGTTTCTCACCTCGCCCTCATCCAGACAGAACGCAACGAACACCAAATTTCCCAACCATTTGGCACCCCTCAGGAGGGCGAGATGAGAAACCTTGGCAGCCGATCCCATCGAATCCCTACAGGGAGGCCATTCGGCCCATCGACTCTGCACCGACCACAATCCCACCCTATCCCCTTTATCATCAACGGGTTAACACATTGAAACTAGAAGCCCTTCCAGCCTGTTCCGCCATTCATTTTGATCATGGCTGATCATCAAATTCAACATCCTGATCCCCCCCTTCCCCCCTCCATATCCCTCGATCCCTTTAGCCCCCAAGAGCGATATCTAATTTCTCCTTGAAATCACACAACGTTTTGGCCTCAACTACTTTCTGTGGGAGTGAATTCCACCGCTCTCTGGGTGAAGAAATTTCTCCTCACCTCAGTCCTAAAAGGTTTACCCCTAATCCTCAAACTATGCCACCGTGGGCGGCACGGTAGCACAGTGGTTAGCACTGCTGCTTCACAGCTCCAGGACCTGGGTTCGATTCCCGGCTCGGGTCACTGTCTGTGTGGAGTTTGCACGTTCTCCCCATGCCTGCGTGGGTTTCCTCCGGGTGCTCCGGTTTCCTCCCACAGTCCAAAGATGTGCAGATTAGGTTGATTGGCCGTGCTAAAATCCCAGGTAGAGGCTGTGGTTAAGAAGGCATATGGAATACCGGCCTTCATCAATAGAGGAATTGAGTTTAGAAATCGGGAGATAATGCTGCAGCTGTATAGGACCCTGGTCAGACCCCACCTGGAGTACTGTGCCCAGTTCTGGTCGCCTCATTACAGAAAGGATGTGGAAGCCATAGAAAGGGTGCAGAGGAGATTTACAAGGATGTTGCCTGGATTAGGTGGCATGCCTTATGAGGATAGGTTGAGAGAGCTGGGTCTTTTCTCCTTGGAGAGGTGAAGGATGAGAGGTGACCTGATCGAGGTGTATAAGATGTTGAGAGGTATTGGTAGAGTGGATTCTCAGAGGCTTTTACCCAGGGCTGAAATGGTTGCCACAAGAGGTCACAGGTTTAGGGTGCTGGGGAGGAGGTACAGAGGAGATGTTAGGGGTATGTTTTTCACTCAGAGGGTGGTGGGTGCGTGGAATCGGCTGCCGGTAGTGGTGGTGGAGGCGGATTCGATAGGGTCTTTTAAGAGACTTTTGGATAAGTTCATGGAAGTTAGTAAGATAGAGGGTTATAGGTAAGCCTAGTAGGTAGGGACATGTTCGGCGCAACTTGTGGGCCGAAGGGCCTGTTTGTGCTGTAGCTTTTCTACGTTCTATGTTCTAAAATTGCCACTTAGTGTCCTGAGATGCGTAGGTTAGAGGGATTAGCGGGTTAATGTGTAGGTGGGGCCTGGGTGGGATTGTGGTCGGTGCAGACTCGATGGGCCAAATGGCCTCTTTCTGCACTGTCGGGTTTCTATGATTCTATGATTCAAATCAGGGCGGCACAGTGGGTTAGCGCTGCTGTCTCACAGCTCCAGAGGCCTGGGTTCGATTCCCGGCTTGGGTCACTGTCTGTGTGGAGTCTGCACGTTCTCCCCGTGTCTGCGTGGGTTTCCGCCGGGTGCTCCGGTTTCCACCCACATTCCAAAGATGTGCGGGTTAGGTTGATTGGACATGCTAAATTAACCCTTAGTGTCCCGGGATGTGATAGGCTAGAGGGATTAGCAGAGTAAATAATCGGGAATAGGACCTGGGTGCCATAATCGCACCCAGGTCCTATTCGGCCTCCTTCTGCACTGTAGGGTTTCTATGATTCTATGACCCCCTAGTTCTGGACTCCCCCCACCATCGGGAACATTCTTTCTGAATCTACCCTGTCTAACCCTGTTAGAATTTTATAAGTTTCGATGAGATTCCCTCTCACTCTTCTAAACTCCAGTGAATATAATCCTAACCGACTTAGTCTCTCCTCATATGACAGACCTGCCATCCCAGGAATCAGCCTGGTAAACCTTCGCTGTGCTCCCTCTATAGCAAGGACATCCTTCCTCAGATAAGGACAACAAGACTGCTCACAATACTCCAATTTACTCCTTAAAATCTTGCCTCAGATCCTCGGCTAAGAAGCACCTTCTCAAACACTTTTACCAGATTACAAAGTGAGGCAAAGGGGGTTAATCTCTGCGTTGTAACACCCTGTGCGTCGGTGGTGGAGGGAGTGAATGTTTGTGGATGGGTTGCCGATCGAGCGGGGCTGCGTTGTCCTGGGTTTGGGATGGGCTGCCTGAGAGGGTGGTGGAAGCAAGTTCAATCGAGGCGTTCAAGTGGGAATTAGATTGTTATCTGAGCAGGAGGAACGTGCTGGGTTACAGGGAGACGGCACCGGGGTGTATTGCTCATTCAGAGAGCCGGCGCAGGCACGGCAAGAAGAGTGACCTCCTCTGTGCTCACAAGTCGGTGAGTGAGGGATAGAACAGACCAGAGGGGCTGAATGGCCACTTCCTGTGTTCCTATTTCTGCCTGGGGTTGGTTATTACAGAGGCTCTCGGTTACAGCTGTGATATGGCATGGTGGCACAGTGGGTTAGCGCTGCTGCCTCACAGCGCCAGGGACCAGAGTTCGATTCCGGCCTCGGGGTCACTGTCTGTGTGGGGTCTGCGCGTTCTCCCTGTGTCTGCGTGGGTTTCCTCCGGGTTCTCCGGTTTCCTTCCACAGTCCAAAGATGTGTAGGTTAGGTGGATTGGCCATGCTAAATTGCCCCTTAGTGTCCAAAGATGTGCAGGTTAGGTGGATTGGCCATGCTAAATTGCCCCTTAGTGTCCAAAGATGTGTAGGTTAGGTGGATTGGCCATGCTAAATTGCCCCTTAGTGTCCAAAGATGTGTAGGTTAGGTGGATTGGCCATGCTAAATTGCCCCTTAGTGTCCAAAGATGTGTAGGTTAGGTGGATTGGCCATGCTAAATTATATTGAACAAATTTATATTGTACTCCAGAAGGAGTACAATATAAAGGGAAAGACTCTTAGTACGGTAGAGGATCAGAAGGACCTTGGGGTCCGGGTCCATAGGACTCTAAAATCGGCCCTGCAGGTGGAGGAGGTGGTTAAGAAGGCGTATGGTGTGCTGGCCTTTATCAATCGAGGGATTGAGTTGAGGAGTCCGGGGATAATGATGCAGCTTTATAAGACCCTCGTCAGACCCCACTTGGAGTACTGTGCTCAGTTCTGGTCGCCTCATTACAGGAAGGATGTGGAAAAGATTGAAAGGGTGCAGAGGAGATTTACAAGGCTGTTGCCTGGATTGAGTGGCATGCCTTATGAGGATAGGCTGAGGGAGCTCGGTCTTTTCTCCTTGGAGAGACAAAGGATGAGAGGAGACCTAATAGAGGTATATAAGATGTTGAGAGGTATTGATTGAGTGGATAGTCAGAGGCCTTTTCCCAGGGTGGAAATGGCTGCTACGAGAGGACACATGTTTAAGGTGCTGGGGAGTAGGTACAGAGGAGATGTCAGGGGTAAGTTTTTCACTCAGAGGGTGGTGAGTGAGTGGAATGGGCTGCCAGCAATGGTGGTGGAGGCGGATTCGATAGGGTCTTTTAAGAGGCTTTTAGATAAGCACATGGAACTTAGTAAGATCGAGGGTTATAGGTAAGACTGGTAATCGCTAAAGTAAGGACACGTTTGGCACAACTTTGTGGGCTGAAGGGCCTGTATTGTGCTGTAGTATTTCTATGTTTCTATGTTTCGATAACAATGTGCATTTACTCTAACTAGTCCCCATGGCAGTAAGGGGCAATTTAACAAGGTCAATCCATCTAACCTGCACATCTTTGGACACTAAGAGGCAATTTAGCATGGCAAATCCACCTAACCTGCACATCTTTGGACTGTGGGAGGAAACCGGAGCACCCGGAGGAAACCCACGCAGACATGGGGAGAACATGCAAACTCCACACAGACAGTGACCCAAACCGGGAATTGAACCCGGATCCCTGGTGCAATGAGGCAGCAGTGCCAACAACTGTGCCACTGTGCCACCCCTGGATTGGGTGGATTGGCCATGCTAAATTGCCCCTTAGTGTCCAAAGATGTGCAGGTTAGGTGGATTGGACGTGCTAAATGGCCCCTTAGTGCCAGGGGGACTAGTAGGGTAAATACATGGGGTTACGGGGATAGGGTCTGGATGGGATTGCTGTCGGTGAAGGCTCGATGGGCCGAATGGCCTTCTTCTGCACTGTAGGGACACGCGCAAAAAATACAAAATAAAACAAAAATATTATAACATGCTAACACGCTCTCTCACCTTCTCACTCAGGGCAAGCTGGTCTATGCCAACTACGGGACCATGGATGACTACCAATATTTGAACCAAAGCATTGACCTGAACAACACAATCGCCATTGTGAAGTACGGGGGTACTGGTCGCGCGAACAAGGTAGGATTAGCGACATTCTGCCGTCCGTTGATTCAACCGGGGACCCTTCCCCAGCGAAGGAGCATGTGGGGGTGCGGTCTAATGAGGGGGGAGCGGGGCAGTCCAGCCAGAGGCTCTGCCCAGAGCTGGGTGGCAGTGGAGGGGGGGGGGGGGGCGGCGGGCATGTTGAATGCCATGACTTCCCGTTCTCGGCCCCAACCCCCACCCCAAGGTCAACCCCGCCGTCCCTCCCGAGATTGGCAAGGCGTGCCGGAGTCAACTGACTTTTCCGTGGAGCCTTGGATGACCTCAGGATGTCCCGAATCCCCTGGCAGCCAATGAAATGGCTTAGGAGCGTGGCCACTGGAGGATGGGCAGCAGTCCCTTAATGCACAGCAAGATCCCACACACGCACACATTTGGAAAGTCAGCAGGCGTCTCTCTTTTATAGTTATGTTGACACAAATTTTAGACCAGGTAAGGACGGCAGATTTCCTTCCCTAAAGGGAACCAGGTGGGTTTTTCCCACAATCGACAATGGGTCATCAGTAGATTCTTAATTCCAGATATTATTTATTCAATTCAAATTTCACCATCTCCTGTGGCGGGATTCGAACCCGGGTCCCCCAGAACATTATCTAGGTTTCTGGATTAATAGTCCTGCGATAATACCATTTGGCCATTGCCTCCCCTGGTGTAAGATTATGAGGGGTACGGACAGGGTGAGTAGGGAGCCGTTGTTCCCCTTGGCTGAGGGGTCAATCACGTGGGAGGCATGTCCTTAGGGTGAAGGGCAGGAGATTCAGAGAGGATTTGAGGAAAACATTTTCACTCAGAGGGTGGTAGGAATCTGGAATGCGTCGCCTGGGAAGGTAGCGGAGGCTGGAAACCTTAAAGTAAATTCGGCTTACATTAACACTGCAATGAAGTTACTGTGAAAATCCCCCCGTCGCCACACTCCTGTTCGGGTAACACTGAGGGAGAATTTAGCACCCTAACCAGCACGTCTTTCGGACTGTGGGAGGAAACCGGAGCACCCGGAGGAAACCCACGCAGACACGGGGAGAATGTGCAAACTCCACACAGACAGTGACCCAAGCCGGGAATCGAACCCGGGTCCCTGGCGCTGTGAGGTAGCAGTGCTAACCCACTGTGCCACCGTGCCGCCCCAAAGCTTGCGACCTTTAAAAAGTATTTGGATGAGCACTTGAAATATAATAACATACAGAAGTCTGAGGTCACGTACCAACCGACTCAAGAACAGCTTCTTCCCTGCTGCTGCCATCCAATGGACCTACCTGGCAATAAGTTGATCTTTCTCTACACCCGAGCTGTGACTGTAACACTACATTCTGCACCCTCTCCTTTCCTTCTCTATGAACGGTATGCTTTGTCTGTATAGCACGCAAGAAACAATACTTTTCACTGTATCCCAATACGTGACGATAATAAATCAAATCAAATATTAAGTTGATCTTTCTCTGCACCCTAGCTGTGACTGTAACACTACATTCTGCACCCTCTCCTTTCCTTCTCGCCTATGTACTCTATGAACGGTATGCTTTGTCTGTATAACACGCAAGAAACAATACTTTTCACTGTATCCCAATACACGTGACAATAATAAATCAAATCAAAGATATGGGATAAGTGCAGGAAAACAGGATTAACGGGCTTTTAGTGGTAGTCATTGTAGGTGCAGACTCGATGGGCCGAATGGCCTTTTCTGTGCTCTCTGACTCTATTTGTGGATATTCCGGCCGCGCTCGCCCCGAGACCGGAAAATCCCACCCGAGGTCCTCAGACCATTGTATCGTCCACACCCCCACCCCCCCAACTCGCTACGATTCCCGTGGCAGGCGGAAAGGGATAATTCTGCCCCACGACTCTAAATGATGCATCTGTTTCCATCGACAGGGTATAAACGGGGCAAAATTCGGGGTGATTGGAGTCATTGTTTACACCGACCCCGCTGATATCAATGATGGAAAACTAAACGACAAGAACGAGACCTACCCTCACTCCTGGTACCTGCCCCCCTCCGGGGTCGAGCGCGGCTCCTACAAGGAAAACTTTGGTGACCAGCTGACACCTTACTACCCTGCCAAAGGTACAGACCCTCCTGCCCCCAGCCTCCCTCTGCTTGCCTGACCCAGCTCAGAGCCTCGCCTCAACAGCCAAACTCCGGGCCTAGAACCAGGCTCAGGGCCTGACCTCAGGGGCAAATCTCAGGATCTCATCTCAGGGCCTGGTCCCAGAACCTCATCTCAGGGCCTGCTTCCAAGGCCTCATTTCCGGGCCTAGTACCAGGGCCTCATCTCAGGGCCTGGTCCCAGGGCCTCATCTCAGGGCCTAGTGTCAGAGCCTCATCTCCGGGCCTAGTGCCAGAGCCTCATCTCCAGGCCTAGTGCCAGGGCCTCATCTCAGGGCCTAGTGCCAGAGCCTCATCTCCAGGCCTAGTGCCAGGGCCTCATCTCAGGGCCTAGTGCCAGGGCCTCTGCTCAGGGCCTTGTCCCAGGGCCTCATCTCAGGACCTGTTGCCAAGGCCTCATCTCAGGGCCTAGTGTCAGAGCCTCATCTCCAGGCCTAGTGCCAGGGCCTCATCTCAGGGCCTAATGCCAGAGCCTCATCTCCAGGCCTAGTGCCAGGGCCTCATCTCAGGGCCTAGTGCCAGGGCCTCTGCTCAGGGCCTTGTCCCAGGGCCTCATCTCAGGACCTGTTGCCAAGGCCTCATCTCAGGGCCTGTTGCCAAGGCCTCATCCCAGGGCCTGTTGACAAGGCCTCATCCCAGGGCCCGCTCTCAGGGCCTCAACTCAGGGCCTGGTCCCAGGACCTCAGCTCAGGGCCTGCTCTTAGGGCCTCATCTCAAGACCTGCTCCCAGGTCCTCATCTCAAGGCCTGCTCCCAGGGCCTCATCTTAGGGCCTGGTCCCAGGGCCTCATCTCAGGACCCTGATCCCAAGGCCTCATATCAGGGCCTAGTGCCAGGGTCTCATCCCAGGGCCCTGATCCCAGAGCCTCATCTCAGGGTCTGCTCCCAGGGCCTCATCTCAGGGCCTGGTCCCAGGGCCTCATCTCAGGGGCCTGCTCCCAGGACTTCTACTCAGGGTTTGCTCCCAGGGCCTCTGCTCAGGGCCTGCTGCCAAGGCCTCATCTCAGGGCCCGCTGCCAAGGCCTCATCTTAGAGCCTGGTGCCAAGACCTCATCTCAGGGCCTAGTGCCAGGGCCTCTGCTCAGGGCCTGGCCCCAGGGCCTCATCTCAGGGCCTGTTGCTAAGGCCTCATCTCAGGGCCTGTTGCCAAGGCCTCATCTCAGGGCCTGGTCCCAGGGCCTCATCTCAGGGGCCTGGCCCCAGGGCCTCATCTCAGGGGCCTGGCCCCAGGGCCTCATCTCAGGACCCTGATCCCAAGGCCTCATTTCAGGACCTAGTGCCAGGGCCTCATCCAGGGCCCTGATCCCAGCAGCTTCATCTCAATGTGAAGCTGTTAAGGCAACTGGTGCAGGGCCCAGTACGGTCCTCCTCTGATGCCTTAACTAAGTCATGATGTGGAGATGCCGGCGTTGGACTGCGGTGAACACAGTAAGAGTTTTAACAACACCAGGTTAAAGTCCAACAGGTTTATTTGGTAGCAAATGCCATTAGCTTTCGGAGTGCTGCTCCTTCGTCAGATGGAGTGGAAATCTGCTCTCAAACAGACCGGCTATGTCGAGGGCACCCTGAAACCCTTTGTACAAAGAACCCCCAGCTTTTGTCGCGACACTACAGACTTCCTACAGAAACTCGGCACACATGGAGCAGTTGAACCAGGAGCACTCCTCGTCACAATGGATGTCTCGGCATTCTACACCAGCATCCCCCACGATGATAGCATTGCTGCAACAGCCTCAGTGCTCAGCGCCAACAACTGCCAGTTTCCAGATGCAATTTTACATCTCATCCGCTTCATCCTGGACCACAATGTCTTCACCTTCAACAACCAGTTCTTCATCCAGACACACGGAACAGCCATGGGGACCAAATTCGCACCTCAATATGCCAACATCTTCATGCACAGGTTCGAACAAGACCTCTTCACCGCACAGGACCTTCAACCGATGCTATACACTAGATACATCAAAGACATTTTCTTCCTTTGGACTCATGGTGAGCAATCACTGAAACAACTCTATGATGACATCAACAAGTTCCATCCCACCATCAGACTCACCATGGACTACTCTCCGGAATCGGTTGCATTCTTGGACACACGCATTTCCATTAAGGACGGTCACCTCAGCACCTCACTGTACCGCAAGCCCACGGATAACCTCACGATGCTCCACTTCTCCAGCTTCCACCCGAAACACGTTAAAGAAGCCATCCTCTACGGATAAGCCCTCCCTATACACAGGATCTGCTCAGATGAGGAGGATCGCAACAGACACCTCCAGACACTGAAAGATGCCCTCATAAGAACAGGATATGGCGCTCGGCTCATCGATCAACAGTTCCAACGCGCCACAGCGAAAAACCGCACCGACCTCCTCAGAAGACAAACACGGGACACAGTGGACAGAGTACCCTTCGTCGTCCAGTACTTCCCCGGAGCAGAGAAGCTACGGCATCTCCTCCGGAGCCTTCAACATATCATTGATGAAGACGAACATCTCGCCAAGGCCATCCCCACACCCCCACTTCTTGCCTTCAAATAACCGCACAACCTCAAACAGACCATTGTCCGCAGCAAACTACCCAGCCTTCAGGAGAACAGTGACCACGACACCACACAACCCTGCCACAGCAACCTCTGCAAGACGTGCCGGATCATCGACACGGATGCCATCATCTCACGTGAGAACACCATCCACCAAGTACACGCTACATACTCCTGCAACTCGGCCAACGTTGTCTACCTGATACGCTGCAGGAAAGGATGTCCCGAGGCATGGTACATTGGGGAAACCATGCAGACGCTATGACAACGGATGAATGAACACCGCTCGACAATCACCAGGCAAGACTGTTCTCTTCCTGTTGGGGAACACTTCAGCGGTCACGGGCATTCAGCTTCTGATCTTCGGGTAAGCGTTCTCCAAGGCGGCCTTCACGACACACGACAGCGCAGAGTCGCTGAGCAGAAACTGATAGCCAAGTTCCGCACACATGAGGACGGCCTAAACCGGGATGTTGGGTTTATGTCACATTATCTGTAACCCCCACAGCTTGCCTCCTGGACTCGCAGAATCTCACTGGCTGTCCTGTCTGGAGACAATACACATCTCTTTAACCTGTGTTTAATGCTCCCTCCACTCACATTGTCTACCTTTAAGATCTGGTTGGCTGTAGGGATTCGCATTCTAATCAGTATTCTGCAACTTGATTTTGTGTCTCTGTGCCCTGTTTGAGAGCAGATTTTCACTCCATCTGACGAAGGAGCAGCGCTCCGAAAGCTAATGGCATTTGCTACCAAATAAACCTGTTGGACTTTAACCTGGTGTTGTTAAAACTCTTACTGGGTTTTAATAAGCCCAGGAGCTCACTGTGAATCGGTCTCACACCGTACTGATATGGAATTGTATCCCTTACAGATTATACCTTCAGGCAAACTGAATCCAACATCAAAGGTTTATCACCCATTCCAGCGCAGCCTATCGGGTTTGAGGATGCCCATCGACTCATCTGGTAAGTATCTGTTTCAAACGGCTCAAAGGCCAGAGCTGATTGGAACGTACTGAAGCATCTGTATCTTTGTTAAGGAAGTTGTGGCGTGCGTCTGCACTGTGGGCCTGTCTCTGGTTTTGGGGGAGTGGGGAAGGGAGAGAGAGAGAGTTGGGGGGAGGTGGGCGAATGAGCGAGAGATTGAATCGGTAGGGTTTTTACTCAGATGTTGGGAGGGATGTGACAAAGGAGAATGATTGGGGAGGGAATGTTTGACAGTGTGATTCAGAGATCCCTCACCTCTGTT
This sequence comes from Mustelus asterias, assembly GCF_964213995.1. Lineage (NCBI taxonomy): Eukaryota > Metazoa > Chordata > Chondrichthyes > Carcharhiniformes > Triakidae > Mustelus > Mustelus asterias. Next base: position 18,199 of record NW_027591442.1, on the reverse strand, counting down.
TAAAATTTAAAGTTTATTTATTAGTGTCACAAGTAGGCTTACATTAACATTGCAATGGGCGGCACGGTAGCACAGTGGTTAGCACTGCTGCTTCACAGCTCCAGGGACCTGGGTTCGATTCCCGGCTTGGGTCACTGTCTGTGTGGAGTTTGCACATTCTCCTCGTGTCTGCGTGGGTTTCCTCCGGGTGCTCCGGTTTCCTCCCACAGTCCAAAGATGTGCGGGTTAGGTGGATTGGCCATGCTAAAATTGCCCTTAGTGTCCTGGGATGTGTAGGTTAGAGGGATTAGTGGGTAAATATGTAGGGATGTGGGGGTAGGGCCTGGGTGGGATTGTGGTCGGTGCAGACTCGATGGGCCGAATGGCCTCTTTCTGTGCTGTAGGGTTTCTAAGTTCTAAGTTCAATGAAGTTACTGTGAAAATCCCCCAGTTGCCGCACTCCGGCGCCTGTTCGGGTAACACTGAGGGAGAATTTAGCACCCTAACCAGTACGTCTTTCAGACTGTGGGAGGAAACCGGAGCACCCGGAGGAAACCCACGCAGACACGGGGAGAGAACGTGCAAACTCCACACAGACAGTGACCCGAACCGGGAATCGAACCCGGGTCCCTGGCGCTGTGAAGCAGCAGTGCTAACCACTGTGCCACCCCAGGTAGAAGCGAGGGGACTGAAAAAAGGGTGCAGTTTGAGGTGGGAGCACAGGGAGAGATCAGAGCAGGAGGCAATAGGGGAAGGTCAGAGAGCGGCGGAGCAGTGGGGAAGGTCAGAGAGCGGGAATGGGGGGGTATGGTTAAAGAGGGCAGATTGGGGGAATATTTGAGAGAGCGGCTGGGGGAGTGTTTGAGAGAGCGGCTGCGGGAGTGTTTGAGAGAGCGGCTGGGGGAGTGTTTGAGAGAGCGGCTGAGGGAGTGTTTGAGAGAGCGGCTGGGGGAGTGTTTGAGAGAGCGGCTGGGGGAGTGTTTGAGAGAGCGGCTGGGGGAGTGTTTGAGGGGGAAATGCGGGGGTGTGTTTGGGTGGGGAAGATGAGAGGGTGAGCCACAGCAATGTGATGTCCTGTGCGACCCCCAACCCTTGACCCTGGTGTCATTCTGAATGGGGAAGATGATTGGTTGGTCCGGGTGGCATCGTGAATACTATTGGTCGACCCCGGACAGCACGGCTGGTTTGACCAATCCGGAGCTGGCCTGACGTTGAATGCTTTTCCTTTCAGTGAATTGGCTGGAGTCGAGGCTCCGAAAACCTGGCAAGGAGGCCTGGGCTGCAGCTATCGCCTGGGGGCTGGCTTTCGCAATGACAGCTCCTTCGCAAACAGGTTGGCTCATCTTCCTTTGTTTCAGAGCTCAGTGCGTTGGTTAATGTCTGGGTGAATGAGGATGTTCTGTAGGCAAGGTTAGAACATAGAACAGTGCAGCACAGGAACAGGCCCTTCAGCCCTCCATGTTGTCCTGAATATGACTTCAAATTAAACTAATCCCTTCTGCGTTCCCTTGCTCTCTATCCCTCGATACCTCACATATTCCTGTGCTTATCTAACAGCTCCTTAAACACCCCTATCGTATCTGCCTCCACCTCCACCCCTGGCAGCGCGTCCCACACACCCACCACTCTCTAGACAGCCATATGAACGGAGTGGGAATGGAGGGATACAAAAGAATGGTCTAGTTTGGACCAGGGAGCGGCGCGGGCTTGGAGGGCCGAAGGGCCTGTTCCTGTGCTGTACTGTTCTTTGTTCTTTGTTCTCTGTGTAAAAGAACTTGCCCCTCACATCTCCTTTGAACTTTCCCCCTTAAGCCCGTGCCCCCCCTAGTATTAAACATTTCAACTCTGGGGGAGAAAGATTCTGACTGTCAACCCTATCTCTGCCTCTCATCATTTTCTAGACTTCTATCAGGCCTCCCCCCTCAGCCTCCGCCGCTCCAGAGAAAACAACCCGAGTTTGTCCAGCCTCTCCCTATAGTTCTTTATTTTATTAATGTCACACGTCGGCTTACATTAACACTGCAATGAAGTTACTGTGAAAATCCCCTCGTCGCAGCAGTCCGGCGCCTGTTCGGGTTACACTGAGGGAGATTTTAGCACGGCCAATCCACCCTAACCAGCACGTTTTTTGGACCTTGAGAGGAAACCGGAGCACCCGGAGGAAACCCACGCAGACACGGGGAGAACGTGCAGGCTCCACACAGACAGTGACCCAAGCTAGGAATCGAACCCGGGTCCCTGGTGCTGTGAGGCAGCAGTGCTAACCCACTGTGCCACCCTCTAATCATACCCTCAGACCCTCTAATCCAGGCAGCATCCTGGTAAACCTCTCCTGCACCCTCTCCAAAGCCTCCACATCCTTCCTGTAATGTGGCGACCAGAATTGAACGCAATACTCTTAAACGCGGCCTAACCAATGTTTTATAAAGCTGCAACATGACATCCTGACTCTTGTACTCAGTGCCCCAACCAAGAAAAGCCTAGCGTGCCGTACGCCTTCTTCATCACCCTGTCTACTTGTGTGGCCACTTTCAGGGAGTTATGGACTTGAAGGTTGGCCTGAACTCATCTGAAGTTGACCGCACCCCCCCCCCCACATCCCTTGCCCACTGTCCTGAGTAGCAGTGAGATCCTTAGCACAGACTGATGAGGACAGATGGAGCATCTCTGACAGTGCAGCACCCCCTCAGAACTGGCACGTGGACCTTTGGTATAGATTGCGGACCCCGAGCCTCCGGACTGGAACTGGACCTATGGATTCTATGTTAAGTTCCACTCCTAAAAGTGCCTCAGGTGCAAAGCCAGAATCCGGAGTGTCCATAGAACAAAGAAAAGTACAGCACAGGAACAGGCCCTTCAGCCGTCCAAGCCCGTGCCGGTGTCTTGCCGAGATCTGCTGTTCAGTCATGGTGACTGCGCCGGTGTCTCCCAGAATTCCTCTCAGTGACGTCCCCCCGCCACTCTCAGTATAGTGTCGCGAAGTTGAGTTTGTGAAGTGTGGTCCCTTTAAGAGCTGGTTTGGTGTCCGTACTGGGATATTTAAAAATCATGGGGCACACAGGGTACACAGAGTGCAATATTTGTAACAAGAACCAAGCATTGGGGTTGCCTTGGTAACAGGCTTTCGAATTTTGACAATTTCTCAGTTTAAAGAAGAGACTCTGCTCTCAGGAACCTATTGCTCCTGTTGGCAACATCAGACCAATTCTGGAGTAGGAAAGTTGATTAGGTCATCAGAGTGATAAAGAGGAACTCAACTGCCTGCCTGCAGCTCGACTGAAGAGCTGCCACCTCTCAACACCGAGAGAGGGCAAGAGCATCTCCCTGCCAGCTAAAAAATATCTCTGAAGAGAACTCTCCACCCATCTAACCAAGGGTACCAAGCAGAAAGAGCTTACAGACAGCGGAATCACCAGAAGAACTCCAAAGGTTTTTCCCAAAGCCACAAAACCTGGTTGTATATTTTTGAGAGTAACTAAATTATTATTATTTTTGGTACTGAATGATCCTTGTATTTATTTGAACAGCATTCCAGTCGAACTTTACTTTCATCGATATGTTACTTGTTTAGTTAAAGTTCCCGGTTGGCTAAGTAAATAACTTGTTAATTATTCACTTAAAGTGAGTGTCAGGTCTTTCGGGTTAATGAACCTCTAAACATTAACACCTTCCCAAACACTTTTAACAGATTACGAAGGCAGGGAGTCCTCTTTGGGGGATTCGGCGTGGCTTTTCAAAAGACCATAAGACATAGGAACAGAATGAGGCCCCTCAGCCCATCGAGTCTGCTCCGCCATTCGATCATGGCTGATATTTTTCTCATCCCCATTCTCCTGCCTTTTCCCCATAACTCCTGATCTCCTTATGAAGCAAGAACCTATCTATTTCTGTCTTAAAGACACTCAATGACCCGGCCTCCACAGCCTTCTGCGGCAAAGAGTTCCACAGATTCACCACTCTCTGGCTGAAGAAATTCCTCCTCATCTCTGTTTTAAAGGATCGTCCCTTTAGCCTGAGGTTGTGCTCTCTGATTCTAGTTTTTCCTACTAGTGGAAACATCCTCTCCACGTCCACTCTATCCGGGCCTCGCAGTATCCTGTAAGTTTCAATAAGATCCCCCCTCATCCTTCTAAACTCCATCTAGTACAGACCCAGAGTCCTCAACCGTTCCCCATACGACAAGCTCTTCATTCCAGGGATCATTCTTGTGAACCTCCTCTGGACCCTTTCCAAGGCCGGCACATCCTTCCTTAGATACGGGGCCCAAAACTGCTCACAATACTCCAAATGGGGTCTGATCAGAGCCTTATACAGCCTCAGAAGTACATCCCTGCTCTTGTATTCTAGCCCTCTCGACATGAATGCTAACATTGCATTTGCCTTCCTAACTGCTGACTGAACCTACACGTTAACCGAAAGAGAATCTTGAACAATGACTCCCAAGTCCCTTTGTGCTTCAGATTTCCTTAGCATTTCCCCATTTAGAAAATAGTCTATGCCTCCATTCCTCCTTCCAAAGTGCATAACCTCACACTTTTCCACACTGTATTCCCTCTGCCACTTCTTTGCCCACTCTCCTAACCTGTCCAAGTCCTTCTGCAGCCCCCCTGCCTCCTCAATACTACCTGTCCCTCTACATATCTTTGTATCATCTGCAAACTTAGCAACAGTGCCTTCAGTTCCTTCCTCCAAATCGACCTCTGAATCAACCCCTGTATTGTAACAATAGCCCTGTCGGAGGGCTATAAGTAGCCCTGACACTCTTCGTTATATATACAATTGGGACTCCCTGACTGGGCAAGATATCATTACCTCAACCAGGGAGCTCATACTCCAAGAGGCCCACCTCACGAGCCTCGTTGAGCTCATCACAGGACTGTTTTGCTCAGAGACGATTAAGAGGAGAATTGATCGAGGTGTTCAAAACCGTGAGGGGGGTCTGGAAGAGAGTGGATGGGGGTTAACTATTTGTAATAATCTTCAGAGGCAGAAATCCCTTCACCAAAACCCCTTTATTTACTATTCCGACAGCAGTACACAGAGTGCTATCAGTCAGCGATCTACCTTCGGGAGCGCCAGAGGAACTGACACGCCCAGTTAAATACAAGGAAAAGACTCCCTGATTGGCCCATCAATTGGCTTCTTAATCAGGGAGTTCATACTCCAATAGGCCAACGTCAATGGCCTGATTGAAGTCATTAACGTGTTCTCATTGGTGGAAGGGTTGAGAATGAGGGGGTCAAAGATTTAAGACAATTGGTAAAAGAAGCAGTGGCGACGAGGTGAAGGATGGGCCGAATAGCCTGCAGTGTAACCATTCCCATTCTGTGCAATGAAACCCGCCTGTGCTTTTAACAGTGACGTGCTGGTCAGTGTCCACAACAAGCGGGAGGTCAAACCTTCGGACAACGTCATCGGAGTTATCCGGGGGAGCGAGGAACCAGGTGGGTGCGTGTCTGTCTGTCCCGGGAGAACCCGGGCAGCTGTAGCTGGGCTGAGAGGGGCGTTGTCCCAGGGGGAGGGACATTCGGAAGGCGGAGGGGGCGTAGGGAAGAGAATTGCGTGGACGGGGCTGCTGTACACGGTGGTAGGGAGGGTTGAAGTACAAAGTCAATGATGAATCAATGCGTGCAACTGTTTGGAACAGATTGGCTAGAATTTAGTATTGGTAATGGGGGCGCAAAATGGTGGGAGGCACAGGTTAATCGGGGTAAGATGGGGGTCCGTGGGGAGATGGGGTTGCCAGATTGTGGGAGAGCAGTGGATGGTTGGGGGGTGCAGGGGTGTTGAGAGGGTGGGAGGTGTGGCTTTGAGCCAGGCAGCGGGATGAGGGCCTGAAAGTGGACAACTGTCCCTCAGTACTGACTCTCTGACAGTGCGGCACTCCCTCAGTACTGACTCTCTGACAGTGCGGCACTCCCTCAGCACTGACCCTCCGACAGTGCGGCACTCCCTCAGCACTGATCCTCCGACAGTGCGGCACTCCCTCAGCACTGACTCTCCGACAGTGGGCACTCCCTCAGTACTGACCCTCCAACAGTGCGGCACTCCCTCAGTAGTGACCCTCTGACAGTGCGGCGCTCCCTCAGTACTGACCCTCCGACAGTGCGGCGCTCCCTCAGCACCGACTCTCCGACAGTGGGCACTCCCTCTGCACTGACCCTCCGACAGTGCGGCACTCCCTCAGCACTGACCCTCTGACAGTGCGGGACTCCCTCAGTACTGACCCTCCGACAGTGCGGCACTCCCTCAGCACTGACCCTCTGACAGTGCGGCACTCCCTCAGCACTGACCCTCCGACATTGCGGCACTCCCTCAGCACTGACCCTCCGACATTGCGGCACTCCCTCAGAACTGACCCTCTAACAGTGCGGCACTCCCTCAGTACTGACCCTCTAACAGTGCGGCACTCCCTCAGTACTGACCCTCCGACAGTGCGGCACTCCCTCAGTACTGACCCTCCGACAATGCGGCACTCCGTCAGCACTGACCCTCCGACAGTGCGGCATTCCCTCAGCACTGACCCTCCGACAATGCGGCACTCCGTCAGCACTGACCCTCCGACAGTGCGGCACTCCCTCAGTACTGACCCTTCGACAGTGCGGCACTCCCTCAGCACTGACCCTCCGACAATGCGGCACTCCCTCAGTACTGACCCTCCGACAGTGCAGCACTGCCTTAGTACTGACCCTCCGACAGTGCGGTGCTCCCTCAGCGCTGACCCTCTGACAGTGCAGCACTCCTTCAGCACTGACCCTCCAACATTGCGACACTCCCTCAGTACTGACCCTCGGACATTGCGGCACTCCCTCAGCACTGACCCTCCGACAGTGCGGCATTCCCTCAGAACTGACCCTCCGACAGTGCGGCACTCCCTCAGCACTGACCCTCCGACAGTGCGGCACTCCCTCAGCACTGACCCTCCGACAGTGCGGCACTCCCTCAGTACTGATCGTGTGATGTCCCCACTGGTTGAGCTGCCTGGCCCAAGTGGAATTGATATTTGTGGCCCTCTGGGTCTAAGGTTTGCTCTCTTTTCCAGATCGCTATGTTATCTACGGCAACCACCGAGACAGCTGGGTCCACGGCGCCATTGACCCCTGTAGCGGCACAGCCGTCATGTTGGAAATCAGCAGAGTCCTGGGCAAGATGGTGAAGGAAGGTGAGTGAGCGGGCACAGTGAACTCTGACCTTTCACCTCTGGGCAGGCCTGCCCAGCCTAACGACAAGGCCCCAGTTTCCCTTCTTGGTCGCTCCAGTTACCGAGGGCAACACGGAGGTGGCGGCGGAAGGAAATCATGGAAACTGAATTTTCATTTCTCCAATACTAACTGTCGTATCCCGACAGCGCAGAAGGAGGCCATTCGGTCCATCCTCATGCCAAACCAAGTCAGTCAAACCGGGGCTGAAATGATGCGTATGAAACATTAAACATAGAAATTGGAGGCAGGATTAGGCCGTTCGGCCCATCGAGCCTGCTCCGCCATTCATTTTGATAGAAGATGGGAGCAGGAGGAGGCCATTCGGCCCCTCGAGCCTGCTCCCCCATTCATCACCATCATGGCTGATCGTCCAACCCAATAGCCTAATCCTGCTTTCCCCCCATAACCTTTGACCCCGTCCGCCCCAAGCGCTATATCCAGCCGCCTCTTGAATACATTCAATGTTTTGGCATCAACTCCTTCCTGTGGTAATGAATTCCACAGGCTCACCAGGTGAAGAAATGTCTCCCCATCTCCGTCCTAAATGGTCTACCCCCAATCCTCAGACTGTGACCCCCTGGTTCTGGATCATCAAATTCAATAGCCTCATTCCCCCCTTCCCCACAATATCCCTTTAGCCCCCAAGAGCGATATCTAATTTCTTCCTGAAATCTCACAACGTTTTGCCCTCAACTACTTTCTGTGGGAGTGAATTCCACCGCTCTCTGGGTGAAGAAATTTCTCCTCACCTCAGTCCTAAAAGGTTTCCCCCCTTATCCTCAAACTATGACCCCCCTAGTTCTGGACTCCCCCCACCATCGGGAACATTCTTTCTGAATCTACCCTGTCTAACCCTGTTAGAATTTTGTAAGTTTCTATGAGATCCCCTCTCACTCTTCTAAACTCCAGTGAATATGATCCTAACCCACTTAGTCTCTCCTCATATGACAGACCTGCCATCCCAGGAATCAGCCTGGTAAACCTTCGCTGCGCTCCCTCTATAGCAAGGACATCCTTCCTCAGATAAGGACAACAAGACTGCTCACAATACTCCAGGTGTGGCCTCACCAAGGCCCTGTACAATTGCAGCAAAAACCTGGAGTTCGGAGCGATACGGGATCCGGATACAGTCGTGACCCACAGTTCCATCACTCTGCTTCCCACACTCCCTTTTTATTCTCTGGTTTTGAGGAAGGTTCAGTAGGCTTGTAAACCTCCAGCCTCCAGTACCCATCGGCAGGTCTGTACGCCAGCCACGGGGGAGGTCTCTCCTCTGTAGCAGGGGGTGCTTTCTTTGACAGGTGCTCTCCACCCATGGACACTGGATGGCTACCACCATTCCCAGCCCCACCGTCTCATACGCCAACCAGGAATTCTAAATGGAGATCCGGCCTCCACTCACTGGCACTACCCAGAGTAGGGTTCGAACCCCTTCCCCCTGCCCCCCAACCTTCTGACTAATCCGTGAGAGAGAGAGAGGGGCTCACTCCACCCTTACCCGGTGTGCCATTGGTGGAATATCATTAGCAGTGCCCAGTTATACAGAATCATAGAAACCCTACAGTGCAGAAGAAGGCCATTCGGCCCATCGAGTCTGCACCAATAACAATCCCCACCCAGGCCCTGTCCCCGTAACCCCACATATTTGCCCCGCTAATCCCTCTAACCTACGCTGCCCAGACACTAAAGTGCAATTTAGCATGGCCAATGCACCCTAACCAGCACATCTTTGGACTGTGGGGGGAAACCGGAGCACCCGGAGGAAACCCACGCAGACACGGGGAGAACGTGCAGACTCCACACAGACAGTAACCCAAGCCAGGAATTGAACCCGGGTCCCTGGAGCTGTGAGGCAGCAGAGCTAACCCACTGTGTCATAGAAGTCGACAGCATGGAAACAGGCCCTTCGGCCCAACTTGTCCATGCCGCCCAGTTTTTTTACCATTAAGCTAGTCCCAATTGCCCACGTTTGGCTTATATTCCTCTATACCCATCTTACCCATGTAACTGTCTAACTGCTTTTTAAAAGACAAAATTGTACCCGCCTCTACTACTGCCTCTGGCAGCTCGTTCCAGACACTCACCACCCTCTGTGTGAAAAAATTGCCCCTCTGGACACTTTTGTATCTCTCCCCTCTCACCTTAAACCTATGCCCTCTAGTTTTAGACCCCCCTACCTTTGGGAAAAGATGTTGACTATCTCACTGATCTGTGCCCCTCATTATTTTATAGGCCTCTATAAGGTCACCCCTCAGCCTCCTACGCTCCAGAGAATAAAGTCCCAGTCTATCCAGCCTCTCCTTATAACTCAATCCATCAAATCCCGACAGCGTCCTAGTAAATCTTTTCTGCACTCTTTCTAGTTTAATAATATCCTTTCTATAATAGGGTGACCAGAATTGCACACAGTATTCCAAGTGTGGCCTTACCAATGTCTTGTACAACTTCAACAAGACGTCCCAACTCCTGTATTCAATGTTCTGACCGATGAAACCAAGCATGCCGAGTGCCTTCTTCACCACTCTGTCCACCTGTGACTCCGCTTTCAAGGAGCTATGAACCTGTACCCCTAGATCTCTTTGTTCTGTAACTCTCCCCTACGCCCTACTGTTGATTGAATAAGTCCTGCCCTGGTTCAATCTACCAAAATGCATCACCTCGCATTTATCCAAATTAAACTCCATCTGCCATTTGTCAGCCCATTGGCCCAATTGATCAAGATCCCGTTGCAATTGGAGATAACTTTCTTCACTGTCCACCATGCCACCAATCTTAGTGTCATCTGCAAACTTACTAACCATGCCCCCTATATTCTCATCCAAATCATTAATATAAATGACAAATAACAGTGGGCCCAGCACTGATCCCTGAGGCACACCGCTGGTCACAGGCCTCCAGTTTGAAAAACAACCCTCTACAACCACCCTCTGTCAAGAAGCCAATTTTGTATCCATTTAGCTACCTCACCCTGGATTTAACCTTATGCAACAACCTACCATGCGGTACCTTGTCAAAGGCCTTGCTAAAGTCCATGCCGACAACATCAACTGTACTGCCCTCATCTACCTTCTTGGTTACCCCTTCAAAACAACTGAGAGATGAAATTAAAAAATGGAATGCTAGGTGGAAATAAAACCCATCCCCAGTCATATAACCTGACCTGCCGATCAACCTCGATCAAGCTCCACCCAGCAATCCCCAAAGGACCATAAACCCCGAGGACACTGCATTACTTCAGATTAAAATCAACATTGCTTCAGTTAGACGGCCTCCGTAACAATACAGGACACCAGCCACAGACAGCACAGTGCCGACACAATCCAGGGGCCTGCTGGAAACATCCTGCAGGGAAACATGATCGAAGTACATTTCTTAAAGGCACAGTATCGTCACAGTAATTACAAGTTGTTGTTGTTGTTGTTGTAGGAAAATGGCGCCCCCGGCGCTCCATCATCTTCGGCAGCTGGGGGGCAGAGGAGTTCGGTCTCATCGGCTCCACGGAATGGACTGAGGTAACGGAGCGAGGTGGCGTTAGTGGTGGAGAGGGGGGGACGGGGAGGGCAACCGGACAGGGTCCCCCTCCCCTGTCTGGGGACGCCAGGCAAAGTCTTCGACAGCCTGAGGGGCGGAGCCGAGCACCACGAGGCGAGGGAGAAGGCGGTCAGGGCGGGAATTAGCCCGGGCTGGCGAGTAGCGATGTGGCCGCAGCCTCGGGGGGGGGGGGGGGCGGGTAGCTTGGAGCCCCTGAGGGTGGCTGCGGAGGCAAGGAAAGGGCTTGTCAGGCTGACTGGATGATCCCCAGAGTGTGAGAAAGCTCATAGGAAGAGAGTGGGGCAGGGAGGGAGGAGGATTGTAGACAGGAACTGGGCAGCAGACCCAACCTGAACAGGTCAGGCACGCCTTGCACTGAGAATCCTCGGCCAGGACCGAGCGCTGAAGCGTCGGCGGTGACTATTCTCTCCAAGTCGTTGTTGGATGACAGTCTATGCAGTTTTGATGCTGGTGGATTAAGGCAAACTTGGTTTTATCTAAATCTTCGAGCAGTCCATGAAACCACACAAGGTACGGTGGCACAGTGGGTTCGCACTGCTGCCTCACAGCGCCAGGGACCCGGGTTCGATTCCCGCCTTGGGTCACTGTCTGTGTGGAGTTTGCACATTCTCCCCATGTTTGCATGGGTTTCCTCCGGGTGCTCCAGTTTCCTCCCACAGTCCAAAAGACGTTGGGTTAGGTGGATTGGCCGTGCTAAATTCTCCCTCAGTGTTAACCTGAACAGGTGCCGGAGTGTGGCGACTAGGAGATTTTCACAGTAACTTCATTGCAGTGTTAATGTAAACCTACTTGTGACACTAATAAATAAACTTTAACTTCTTGCCTTCCTCAGCTGGGGCATTGAGTACAGGAGTTGGGAAATCATGTTGCAGCTATATAACACCTTGGTTAGGCCGCATTTGGAGTATTGCGTGCAGTTCTGGTCACCACACTAGCAGAAGGATGTGGAAGCTTTGGAGAGAGCGCAGAGAAGGTTCACCAGGATGTTGACCGGGTCTCGAGGGTGTCGGCTATGAGGGGAGGTTGGATAAACTGGGATTGTTTTCACTGGAAAGACGGAGGCTGAGGGGAGACCTGGTCTACAAAATGATGAGAGGCACAGACAGGGTGGATAGTCAGAGGCTTTTTCCCCAGGGTGGAAGCCTCAATAACAAGGGGGGGGGGGCACAGGTTCAAGGTGGGAGGGGGGAAAGTTTAAGGGAGATGTGCGGGGGGGAGTTTTTCACGCAGAGAGTGGTGGGTGCCTGGAACGCGCTGCCAGAGGAGGTGGTGGAAGCGGGTACATTCGCAACATTTAAGAGGCATCTGGATGGGTGCATGAATAGGGAGGGAATAGAGAGGGATACGGACCGAATAAGGACAGAGGGGTTTATTTATTAGTTAGGACATCACGATCGGGGCAGGCTTGGAGGGCCGAAGGGCCTGTTCCTGTGCTGTACTGGTTGTTTGTTCTTTGTTCTCAGGCACACTGAGCACCCTCCAGTGTCCGGCCCACCCCTGGGTGCACACAGCGAGGGTGAATTGGGGTAGGCGGGGTGGGGAGAGGGGCACAGATTGAAGGGGATGGTAAGATCCCACCACACATTGGCTAGGTTTTTCGAGCCACGGTGTTGCAGTGAGAACACCCCCAGCCCCGCCGGCACCCTACAGCCCCGCCGGCACCCTACAGCCCCGCCGGCACCCTACAGCCCCGCCGGCACCCTACAGCCCCGCCGGCCCCCTACAGCCCCGCCGGCACCCTACAGCCCCGCCGGCACCCTACAGCCCCGCCGGCACCCTACAGCCCCGCCGGCACCCTACAGCCCCGCCGGCACCCTACAGCCCCGCCGGCACCCTACAGCCCCGCCGGCCCCCTACAGCCCCGCCGGCACCCTACAGCCCCGCCGGCACCCTACAGCCCCGCCGGCACCCTACAGCCCCGCCGGCACCCTACAGCCCCGCCGGCACCCTACAGCCCGCGCTCACTCAGATACTGGCCAAGGGATCGTCTACATTCATCTGAGAGGGCAAACAGGGACTTAGCACTGACCCCCCGACAGTGCGGCACTCCCTCAGCACTGACCCTCTGACAGTGTGGCACTCCCTCAGTACTGACCCTCTGACAGTGTGGCACTCCCTCAGCACTGACCCTCCGACAGTGCAGCACTCCCTCAGTACTGACCCTCCGACAGTGCAGCACTCCCTCAGTACTGACCCTCCGACAGTGCAGCACTCCCTCAGCACTGACCCTCTGACAGTGTGGCACTCCCTCAGCACTGACCCTCCGACAGTGCAGCACTCCCTCAGTACTGACCCTCCGACAGTGCAGCACTCCCTCAGTACTGACCCTCCGACAGTGCAGCACTCCCTCAGCACTGACCCTCCGACAGTGCGCCACTCCCTCAGCACTGACCCTCCGACAGTGCAGCACTCCCTCAGTACTGACCCCCCGACAGTGCAGCACTCCCTCAGCACTGACCCTCCGACAGTGCGGCACTTCCTCAGTACTGACCCTCCGACAGTGCGGCACTCCCTCAGCACTGACCCTCCGACAGTGCGGCGCTCCCTCAGCACTGACCCTCCGACAGTGCGGCGCTCCGTATGCACTGACCCTCCGACAGTGCGGCACTCCCTCAGCACTGACCCTCCGACAGTGCGGCACTCCCTCAGCACTGACCCTCCGACAGTGCGGCACTCCCTCAGTACTGACCTTCCGACAGTGCGGCACTCCCTCAGAACTAACTCTCCGACAGTGCGGCACTCCCTCAGAACTAACTCTCCCACAGTGTGGCACTCCCTCAGCACTGACTCTCCAACAGTGCGGCACTCCCTCAGTACTGACTCTCCAACAGTGCGACACTCCCTCAGCACTGACCCTCCGACAGTGCGACACTCCCTCAGCACTGACCCTCTGACAGTGCGACACTCCCTCAGCACTGACCCTCTGACAGTGCGACACTCCCTCAGCACTGACCCTCCGACAGTGCGACACTCCCTCAGTACTAACCCTCCGACAGTGCGGCACTCCCTCAGCACTGACTCCCCAACAGTGCGGCACTCCCTCAGCACTGACCCTCCGACAGTGCGGCACTCCCTCAGTACTGACCCTCCGACAGTGCGGTGCTCTCTCAGCACTGATCTTGGGAATCCCTTTGGGGTGGATCCCCGTCTGGGGTAGATCCTGGTCTCGGGTGGATCCCAGTCTCGGGTGGATCCCCGTCTGGGGTGGATCCCCGTCTGGGGTGCAGACCAGTCTGGGGTGGATCCCGGTCTGGGGTGGATCCCGGTCTGGGGTGGATCCCGGTCTGGGGTGGGGAGCAGTTACGATGGGTCATTTGTCCAAATTCCCTATTGTGATCTCTCCCTTATCCAGGAATATTACAGGAAGCTGATTGAGAGAACTGTGGGATACATCAACGTAGATATCGCTGTGTTCGGTAAGAAATATCTGACTCGCCTCAATGAGCACCGTCCCCCCTCCCCCCACACTCCCACCACCCCGTCACTGTCACACTCTGTCTTAATCTTTCCCTCTCTCTGCTTCACTTCGTCTTTCCCCCACAGCCCGCCCTCTCTCTCTCCCCCTCCTCTCTCTCTCTCCCTGTCTTCTCCCTCTCCCCTCTCTCTCTCCCCCCTCTCTGTTTCTCTCTCTCCCTCTCTCTCTCTCCCTCTCTCTCTCTCCTCTCTCTCTCTCTGTCTCTCTCTCTCTCCCATCTCTCTTTCTCTCCCGTCTGTCTCTCTCTCTCTCTCCCCATCTCTGTCTCTCCCTCTCTCTCCGTCTTCTCCCTCTCCCCTCTCTCTCTCCCCCCTCTCTGTTTCTCTCTCTCCTTTCTCTCCCTCCTCTCTCTCCCTCTCTCTCCCCCCCTCTCTCTGTCTGTCTCTCTTTCTCTCTCTCGCCCCTCTCTCTCTCTCTGTCTCTCTCTCCCCCTCTCTCTGTCTCTCTCTGTCTGTCTCTCTTTCTCTCTCTCTCACTCTCTCGCCCCCTCTCTCTCTTTCTCTCTGTCTCTGTTCCCCTCTCTCTGACTGTCTCTCTCCCTGTCTCCTCTCTCTGTCTCTCTCTCTCCCCCTCTCTCTGTATTTCTCTGTCTGTCTCTCTTTCTCTCTCTCTCTCTCTCCCCCTCTCTCTCTCTCTCTCTCCCCCTCTGTCTGTCTCTCTCCCTGTCTCCTCTCTCTATCTCTCTCTCTCCCCCTCTCTCTGTCTCTCTCTGTCTGTCTCTCTCTGTCTGTCTCTCTCTGTCTGTCTCTCTCTGTCTGTCTGTCTCTCTCTGTCTGTCTGTCTCTGTCTGTCTGTCTGTCTGTCTCTGTCTGTCTGTCTCTCTCTGTCTGTCTGTCTCTCTCTGTCTGTCTGTCTCTCTCTGTCTGTCTGTCTCTCTGTCGCTCTCTCTCTCTCTGTCGCTCTCTCTCTCTGTCGCGCTCTCTGTCGCTCTCTCTCTGTCACTCTCACTCCCCCTCTCTCTGTCTGTCTCTCTCTCTCTGTCTCCCCCTCTCTGCCTCTCTCTCTCCCCCTCTCTCTGTCTGTCTCTCTCTCTCTGTCTCCTCTCTCTCTCTCCCCCCTCTCTCCCCTCTCTCTGTCTCTCTCCCTCTCTCTCCTTGCTTTTTCCCCCTCTTTTCTATGTGACATTGCTCCCCACCACACACACGTCACCTAATCCTGGTCAGAAGCAATCTCGCTGGTGCCTCTCACTTTAATCCCCCTTTCCTCTTCCCCAAGACCAGTGTCCCACCGTCCCCACACTCGCTGTCTGTCCACACACAAGCAACAGGCCTGAAAGAGGCTATTCGGCCCCTCAGGTGAATTCTCGCTTTTCTGCTCCTCATTACCCTCCTCTCACTCTCTACATCTTCCCCAATCATCACCAAATCCTCCATTCCTTTCTCCTGTTTATCCAGCTTCCCCATTTAAATGTATCAACACTATTCACCACATCCACTCCCTGTGGGAGCGAGTCCCACATTCTCCCCCACCCCCCGTGGGAGCGAGTCCCACATTCTCCCCCACTCCCCGTGGGAGCGAGTCCCACATTCTCCCCCACTCCCCGTGGGGGCGAGTCCCACATTCTACCCCACTCCCCGTGGGAGCGAGTCCCACATTCTCCCCACTCCCCATGGAAGCGAGTCAAATATTCTCCCCACTCCCCTTGGGAGTGTGTCCCACATCCTCCCCCACTCCCTGTGGGAGCGAGTCCCACATTCTCCCCCACTCCCTGTAGGAGCAAGTCCTACATTCTTCTCCACTCCCCGTGGGAGCGAGTTCCACATTCTCCCCCATTCCCCGTGGGAGCGAGTCCCACATTCTCCCCCACTCCCTGTAGGAGCAAGTCCTACATTCTTCTCCACTCCCCGTGGGAGCGAGTTCCACATTCTCCCCCATTCCCCGTGGAAGCGAGTCCCACATTCTCCCCCACTCCCTGTAGGAGCAAGTCCCACATTCTCCCCACTCCCTGTAGGAGCAAGTCCCACATTCTCCCCACTCCCTGTGGAAGCGAGTCAAATATTCTCCCCACTCCCCGTGGGAGCGAGTCCCACATTCTCCCCCACTCCCCGTGGGAGCGAATCCCACATTCTCCCCCACTCCCCGTGGGAGCGAGTCCCACATTCTCCCCACTCCCTGTGGGAGCAAGTCCCACATTCTCCCCCACTCCCCTGTGGGAGCAAGTCCCACATTCTCCCCTACTCCCCATGGGAGCAAGTCCCACATTCTCCCCTACTCCCCATGGGAGCGAGTCCCACATTCTCCCCCACTCCCCGTGGAAGCGAGTCAAATATTCTCCCCACTCCCCGTGGGAGCGAGTCCCACATTCTCCCCCACTCCCCGTGGGAGCGAATCCCACATTCTCCCCCACTCCCCGTGGGAGCGAGTCCCACATTCTCCCCACTCCCTGTGGGAGCAAGTCCCACATTCTCCCCCACTCCCCGTGGGAGCGAGTCCCACATTCTCCCCCATTCCCTGTGGGAGCAAGTCCCACATTCTCCCCACTCCCTGTGGGAGCGAGTCCCACATTCTCCCCACTCCCTGTGGGAGCGAGTCCCACATTCTCCCCCACTCCCCGTGGGAGCGAGTCCCACATTCTCCCCCACTCCCCGTGGGAGCGAGTCCCACATTCTCCCCACTCCCCCGTGGGAGTGAGTCCCACATTCTCCCCCACTCCCCGTGTAAAGACGGTTCTCCAGAATCCCAGGTCGGATTCATCAATGATTGCCATTTATTAATGGCTCCCCATTAATATGGCAATATCTTCCCGAGGTCCATCCTATTGGAGCCCATGCACATGATCAAAGGCCCTCCGTCAGGTCACATACCCGCCCCTCGCCCCCCTCTTTTCTGGACGAAGCCCTCCGGCCTGTTCAGCCTTTCCTGGTAGTGTTGACAGCGCGGTAGCAATGGGGCGAGTCTGACAGCCCGGTTGATGGAGAGGGTGAGAGGGAGGGGTTCATACTGACGATTCTTTCTCTGTGTGTGAACATTGCAGCCAACGCTACATTCAGAGCCTACGGATCACCGGCCGTGCAAGGTGTGATCTTTGACGCAGCAAAGCAGGTAAGCAACGACTGATTCCTGCCTGGGCGGCACAGTGGGTTAGCGCTGCTCCCTCACAGCGCCAGGGATCCGGGTTCGATTCCCAGCTTGGGTCACTGTCTGTGTGGAGTCTGCACGTTCTCCCCGTGTCTGCGTGGGTTTCCTCCGGGTGCTCCGGTTTCCTCCCACAGTCCAAAGATGTGCAGATTAGGTGGATTGGCCATGCTCAATTATCCCTTAGTGTCCAAAGATGTGCAGGTTAGGTGGATTGGCCATGCTAAATTGCCCCTTAGTGTCAGGGGGATTAGCAGGGTAAATGCTTGGGGTTATGGGGATAGGGCCTGGGTGGGATTGTGGTCGATGCAGACTCTTTGATTTGATTTGATTTATTATTGTCACATGTATTGGGATACAGTGAAAAGTATTGTTTCTTGCGCACTATACAGACAAAGCATACCGTTCATAAAGAAGGAAAGGAGAGAGTGCAGAATGTAGTGTTACAGTCACAGCTAGGGTGTAGAGAAAGATCAACTTAATGCGAGGTAGGTCCATTCAAAAGTCTGACAGCAGCAGGGAAGAAGCTGTTCTTGAGTCGGTTGGTACGTGACCTCAGACTTTTATATCTTTTTCCCGACGGAAGAAGGTGGAAGAGAGAATGTCCGGGGTGTGTGGGGGTCCTTAATTATGCCGGCTGCTTTTCACGAGGCAGTGGGAAGTGTAGACAGAGTCAATGGATGGGAGGCTGGTTTGCGTGATGGATTGGGCTACATTCACGACCCTTTGTAGTTCCTTGCGGTCTTGGGCAGAGCAGGAGCCCATACCAAGCTGTGATACAACCAGAAAGAATGCTTTCTATGGTGCATCTGTAAAAGTTGGTGAGAGTCGTAGCTGACATGCCAAATTTCCTTAGCATCCTGAGAAAGTAGAGGCGTTGGTGGGGCTTTCTTAACTATCGTGTCGGCATGGGGGG